>NW_015505422.1:1069751-1101199 GCF_001515645.1 Sinocyclocheilus grahami
GACTCAGGATGATCAGCTGTGACGTGACTCAGGATGATCAGCTGTGAGCTGACTTGGTTCATGAAGATCAGCTGTGACTTGACTTGCCTCATAACGATCAACTGTGACCTGACTTGACTCACGACAATCAACTGTGACCTGACTTGACTCATGAACAACAACTGTGACTTGACTTGGTTCATGAAGATAAGCTGTGACTTGACTTACCTCTCCTCATGAAGATCTGCTGTGAGTTGACTTGACTCATGACGATCAACTGTGACTTGACTTGACTTTCGAAAATTGGCCGTCACTTGACTCGTGCAGATCAACTGTGATTTGACTTGACTGAGTGCGGGGTCGCGTTCCTCCGCGATACCCACAGTGAATAGAGAGTCAACAAAGCAAAGTCCAAAAAACAACTCGGTGACGAACATGGACCCTCGCGTCTAAGCTCAGATCGTAGAGGTTGATTAAGGCCATCACAAAAAAACTCTATCAAAAGACAGTCTGGTAGATCAGAATAGTGTGCTATGGCTAAAAATTTGCGAACATAGTTCTCTAGTGATCGCGGGCCCTGTCTAAGGGCTAACAAAATCCTTGCCGTGTCCATACCTGGCCAATGTTCCTCTGAAAAGCTGCTGGATCCTTGTGTGGCCGAGTGTTCTGTAACGGAGGAAACACAGGAAGCGTGCGGATCCATCTGCGAAGCTTTATTCGCAAGAGACATGGTCAAAAACAGGCATAGGTCAGACAATGGCAAACAGGTATATTGATGGCAAGGCAAGAGGGATAATCCAGGTACAAGGCAAAGGTCCAGGTAGGGGCGTACAGTATCCAATTGGGCGAGACTCGAGGGATAATCCAGGTACACAGGCAGTGATCAGAACACGGGGAAACAGACAAGGCAAGACGAAGAAAACAAGACACTAGGCTCGGTAATGCAGCTAACACTAGGGGAGTGGAAAATGCAGAACAATACACAAGACTAAAACAGAAAACACGGAATGGCTCTGTAAGGCAGCTAACACTAGGGGAGTGAAAAACGCTAGACAGTACTCGGCAATCTGAACAGGAACTGAGTGGGTGTTAAATAGAGTGAGTAATGGCTCTCAGGTGAGCGTGTAATTAGTGAAGACTGTGTGATCAGTGAATTCAGCTGTGTAAGTGCAATGGATGATGGGAACTGTAGTCCGGAGTGACATGTAACAGTCTGTGTAGTGTGAGAGTCATTGTAATGGTAGAGTGACCTCTATTGGTAATCGGCCGGAAGACCACGGACCGGATTCGTGACACACATATAGTGGTACTGTTGGTCATACTGGGTTTTTCTCACACATAGAGCAAACAAACAAACAAACAAATAAATAATCAATTTAATCATGTATTGTCTATTAACAATGTATTGTCATTGTAATTCTGTTAAAAGTTTACTCATATATTCTTAATTTGACATGGATTCAGTTTTTAGCTGCTAAGGAAAAGAATCCTTGGAGGGAGTGCATTTAAATGTAAGTTATGCAGTGCAGTGCATAATAAATAATATCATGAACAAAATTATCAGTGCATGTATTGCAAAAATGTGTGATATCGCTGTGCCATATAGAAAAGTGAAATTGTTGCAATTACCTCCCTCTTGTCTACATGGTATCTCACAAGAGATGTAGTAAGTGTGTGCCAGTATTTTAACCTTTATTGCTAGTAGCTGCATCACTGCTTATTTGCAAAAAAAAAATAGCTTTATTGCATGGCTGAACAAGCCCACATTACATTGCCAATAGTCAATGTTGCTCATGTCAAAAAAAATCAGACAAATGTGGCCTGTAACTCACGCAATGGGCAAGAGGGATACGTTATATCATTAGGTGAGAGGTGTACAATTTGTTTTCAAAGTGATACTGATTTACTGATTTCATGGTGAATTTAAAAACGGATTAATTCATGCTGGCTTATTACTATGTCTTGTAAAAAATAAGTACACTTTACCAGTCTTTGAAAAGGAGTAATAGTTACAGAAGTAAAATACTTGCAACTAGTGCAAACTGTATGTGATGTTTTTGGACACTTAATGTTATTTAGAATTACATTAATGCATTATGGTTTAGCATTTAGTTGCGATTTAGTATCTTGAAAGTGTATTAACTTGAAATGTTGTATCAAATAAGGCTACAGTTAGAATTATAACACTTTACATGCGCTTTAATTGGAAATGTAATAGCATTTTACTGTAAAAGTACATGAAATGTCACATTAAATCTACAGTATTGAATTTTCCACCGTATAGAGTAAGGAAATTTAGCGTTAACCATTTAACAGATTTTGACCATATAATTTTTACAGTCTTTTAACATTAAATTGTCGATCATGTTTTACAGTGCACTCTTTTCCTTTTTAAGTGGGAAGTTTGTGGCTGGAATTAACTGGAAAGTGGACCAGACGCCATGCTAATTTGCTCTGTGAGAATAAGAACACCTGAGCAAACATGGGGGAAATTGTCAAGGCCTCCTCCACCATTATAGCAGCAAGATTTGCACATTTCAGAATTTATAAAACTGTAGTTGCTGGCATTGTCATTTAAATTTCTCCACTAAAATATTAGCTTTCACACTTGTTTTAGTGAATCATTACACTGTCTTGCATCAAACTGATTTGTCCAGAACACCTTGTATACTGCAGTCAGCTAGAGTACTAAAGCTCCATTGTTTTACTAAACCGCTTCCAGTCATGAATAGCACACTTGTTAAATATAAATCACAGAGTGAATGCAAATCCAAACTCTATTGTTGAGTGCCAGAGTGTGCACCCTGCATTTGCCATTATAGCTCCTTAAAATGCCATTCAGACTGTGCACACCGTGCCCCCTAATGTTGACATCACTGCTGCCCACCTCAGCTCCCATAATCACAATCATGAGATTAGCGGTGATATTGTCACATTCGCTTAACCTTGTTTTGCACCCATAACCAATCCTCTCTTTCTGAATAATTTTTTGGACTGCCTATTATCATGAGCTGGGAGGTTTAGGGATGGAAATCACATGGACATTCAAGGGCACTTTTCCCAAAACCATTAGCGCACCAATCTACAAGTGTACGTGGATGCTAATATGACAAGGTGGTTAACGAATATTAAGCACGTAATGGGCTAATTCAAGTCTGGCAGAGCTTGGGAGAAAGGTGCCATTTGTTTTGCCTGTTTGGGTGTCAGAAAGATTGATTTGGACAGAGTTGTTGCACAGATTATACTCGAATGCTCTCAGAGGAAGGTGCCTATCCATTAATGTTAGATTTCACATTATTTCAACACTGCAGAGTATTCAGAAAATAAAGACTCATGATTTTCTTTGTGTATGGATTGTCTTTCATAATTATATCAATAGTGGTAAAGAATGCAACCTGATGATACAAATTAAAAACTAAAAGGCAATCTTAAAAAGAAGTAAATGCTTCAGTTTGTGGTAATTTTCTCTAATCACTGAACTGCTTTAAATAGGAAATATTTGCAATTGCAATGATTTGCCGAAATTATTTGGATGGGTGCTCTGTGGCAGAATATGCTATATGATACTGTATTGTGTTATTTCATGATTGCATTTAAATAAAAAAGTACTAAATTGCAACTTCATTACAAATGTGCAATTACAAATACATGATATAGCAGTTTCAATAGAAATAACATACAATTTTATTAACAAAAGATTAAAGTAGCTCCTTAATAAAAAACATAAGCAATAAAGGAAATAACAATGTTCCTGTAAAGTATGGGCAGCATATAATGAAGGATGCGTGATTGAATGCATAATGTACCGTTGCAGTGTTGAAGGTGTACAAACAAAATAAAACCAATTTGTAAGGGTGGTTTCTCTACAGTGGTTCATGCTGTATGATTGCCGAAGGACTAAATAAACGTTATCAGCACGATGATATAAAACTGTACATTTCTTGTCTATTACCACCCACTGCCACTTATACCAACGACGGAAATAAGCGCCGTTAGACTAGCCAAATATGTGGGAGAGCGTTGCTATTACGTGACTATATTGTATTGCAATAGGTAGCACTTTAATGTTAATGTTGAATCAAGACTAGTTAGCTCATAATTTATAATTGAAATGGTTTAATAACAGTATTTCATTATGGTTACACTTGAATTGGTTACAAAATAGATGAAGGATGGTAAAACATACACAGTTAAATGTACCCAGCATGTATGTAAAATGTTACCTGAGACAGAGAGATAGAGAGAGAGAAAGATAGAGGGAGAGAGTGCAGAGCCCCAAGAAGAGGACCCCAGCCAAAGAGAGAGCAAAGAAAAAGAGACAGCCAAGAAAAAGAAGAGACAGAGCAACAGATACAATCTTATTTTATCCTATCCTTGAACGTGTAACTATAAACCAAATGTGAGACATTCAAACTGACCAATAAGCAGATTACAGCTTTCCCCCGCCATGCAAAAGGTGTGACAATTAGCAGACCCAACAGTATACGTATATACGTACATATGTTGGCCTATAGGCCTTGATCACTATCAGCACTTCTGTGCCTTCAGGAATGCCGAATGTCCCTTTTGTTACTTAAGATAGGCTTGGGACAGGAAAGCAGAAGTCTTTGATCATTTTCAACCCTACAAAACCAATTCAAACACAACAAAATGCCAAACCAATGTCCCCCCGTTGGCTCAATTATCCACCTCTTTTAAAGGAACGTCTGAAACTCAACTTCTGGTGTACACAATAGACTGCTCATTGGAGAAATTAAGGAATAGAGCAACCAATTACAGAAACTCCCCAAAGACAAAGAACAGGGGTTTTCACAGTCTGAAAACTTTACATTCAGTTTGCACTTAAGTATAGTCTTTAAAAGTATATTTTCATAATAAGTACTTAAAAAAATAAAATAAAGTATGCTAAAGTGTACTTCTTTTTCTCAAGGGTGTTCAAGGGATTTATTTGCCTGGTTGCTTTTTTTTCATTTAAAATCATGCGTCTTAGTCTGTAATAAGTCTGTAATAGCACACTTCTCCTCAACAAGCTGCTGGATTTGTGTTATAATTCATGTTTATAATAGTGGTGTGACATGCTCAAGTTTAATGTTTGTTCAAATCCCTTTAAGCATGGTTTTTGCACCTGTAGTCCTAATGACTATCCATGCATGTTTTCGAGACAGACCCAAAAACACTGATGTCTGGTGTTGAAATGGCCTCAACAGCAGTAACATGTGCTAATGTAATCCTTTTATACTGCTTGCTGATCCAATTAAAATGATTAAGTATGCTGTATCCTCCCTGGTCCTACTGTTGCAACACTCACTTCTAGTCAGGTACTGAGGTGCTAATGTCATCCACTAGCACGGGTGCAAATATCATATCCCTGACAAGCAGAAGACAGCTCCACAGCTGATATTAAAATGGCTGCTTCTGAAGTCTTTCCCCGTTAGGTAAACTCAATTTCCTTTTTATATCTGCGTGCCTCCAAGCAGCACAAATATCTTACTCATTCACTTTATTCTAGCAGTGGGGGAAAATGTCAGCTCTCAAATAGTAGCTAATTAGATGATGCTGTCTTGTGGCACTGGCCATTTCACCCTCCATCTGACAGTATGAGGAAACTAGAAAAATGTGAAGGACTGGGGAAATGTAGACCTAGGCTGCGTTTACACTGGCACAAAAAAATCAGATCTTTCGTTCACATCTGACACAGATCGGAATTTGTTGCACACGTGTAAACACAAAAACCCGCACGAGATCCGATTTTTTTGCATCCGATCTGAGCCACTTCCAAATGTGGATTTTAATCGGATACACATCTGATATCTGGACATCCGACCTACGTCTAAACACACATATCCGATTCTCCACAGAACTCCCAATGCGAGGGCGACACGTTTGCTCATAAAGATTTTTAATGGTGTTTTAATGCCGGCGTGCTGTATGCGCTCACATTTTATTGAGATGGAAACATTTTATAGGTAAGAAGTTGCACATTCAGGAGCTGGTTTTCAACCCCCGCCCCGTGAATTTTGAAAATACAACAGCTAAAAACGACATATATTTATCAGCAATGATGTGATAACTTAGCAGTTTTTTGTAATTAAACCAACAAGCTTGTTTGCAATGCTTCACAATCGCTCGCTCGCACGTGGGTGCATGCGTTCGTTCTCTCTCTCCTTAATTCGAATTAATTTCAATAAATATCATCTTTATTTCACTAAAGAATTCTACCTCTAACGAGCTGTAGATAAAATAGTCTAACAAATTAAAATTACTGTTATTTTCCGGTCTTTATCCATTCAGTCAGGTTTTGTGCTGCAAAACATCCATGACAGCCGTTGTCCATGCAAATAATAATGGCCATTCGACGTGAATTATATAAATAATTTTAATAGCATGGCCATTTAAAACCCGAGGGTCTACCATGTGCATAGTAAAGCGATCACTGCAGACAATCCTTTTGGGTGGGAATTATTGTAAACACAGATATCTGATACCAGTCATGTCTAAAGTGAATGTAAACAGATGTGCCAAAAAATCGGATATGGTCAAAAGATCGGATCTGTGCATTAAGACTTGCAGTGTAAACACAGCCCTATTTACTTCTCTCTGAATGGAAGAAAGCCTGTGTGTGATTAATTTTATCTTTTCTATATTTTTTATATGCCACAACAGGTGAGCAATATGCAGAGTTAACTTACTTAACATTACTCAACAGAATGTTAACAAATGCCTCGTTCAAGTAATTTTGGAATAATTGTATTTACAAGGCGAGTGCACATGAACGCCACCACAATGATGTGATTACCAGTGGGAAAATCACCGTCGAAATGTCGGTCCATGTAGTTTTGGATTTTGTTTTCCCTTAATAATAAAAACCTTCATTTAAAAACTGCATGTTGTGTTTATATATATATATATATATATCCAGCAAATGTGCATGCAAAATAAGTAAATAAAAAATCTATCAAAAACCTGATTGGCTTTTTAAACCAAAAGACAGGACTTATTTTCCCAGAGCCGTGTTAAAATTTTTCCCATTCAGTCTGCTCCACCTGCTCTGGTCACAGACTACCGTATCTCTAGTATTACTCAGTTGAAAACACTACTTGAAACTACAATACTTAATTTGTGGTAAGTGTTACCAAAATTTATTTTGGCCTCAACCCATAATAAAGCCCTAGCTAGGAAAGGATCCAAGGTCCTCTTCATTTATCACTGGTGAGAAAAAAAGCTTAAGCATCATCATCTATTATCAGAAACAACGAGTCAACAACTCTTTTCTAATGTCAACTGTCAGTCTCCTCATGGATTTTCTGCTGTAGCCACGATGTTCGATTGTATCACAGTAATTCTGCTAAATAGGTTCCAACTTAAAAAATATATATATAAATAAATAAATGAATACACATAAGTTAACGAGTAAATAATTTAAACAGTTTAAAGTACATTTTCAGGGACATTATATTCATGCTTTTTATGAACACTCATTCAGGGTGAGAATTCAGTGGGTGGTCTATAATGATGGATTGATTTGAACTTTCCAATATTCCTTTTACAAGAAATTGACTAAGGCTATTAAGGCCACATTCAGTCTGATTACTGTCACATCGTTTTTATTTAATGTCACTCAACTAATTATATAACTCTGGCCTTTTCAATATCATAGCACCTGAATTTTTGTAGCCTAGTCAAGTATATTTGACAATTTTGTTTAGATGTTTGATGAATCAGAATGCATGCGTTCAAGGTTTTTAAAATAATTTTGAAAATAGCAACATGCAACGTGTTATATTGTCTAGAGCTGTCAGAACATTTTTTTTTCTCACTCATTTAACAAACTATGTGACATTCACTGTGTATTAAATGAGTCAGCGGTTTCAGACAGACCATATGTATGAATGTGTAAAATGTCTCTGACACTTACATTCTCGTATGCCCCTTGAAAGTTCAAAACCATGATGAGATGTCTTGATAGACATAAGCAGAGGCAAATTTTTCTGACATGTTTTTCCTCTTTCAGCTGTTGTATTAGATGGCCTTGGCACTGTGCTGATGCTTTCAGCATTACTACAGCAACTGATGTACATACACCAGATATTAAAGGAATAATTTACCCCAAAATTATTCTGTCATCATTTACATATGTTGTTCCAAAACTGTATGACTTGAATTTGTGTGCATTGTCAACAAAGCCATACATGTGTTGAGAAATGCGCCGAATTCAACCTCAGACTAATGTAAAGGAGATAAAGCGCATGAACATAAAGCTTGGCTAAAAGGCCTACCTGATGGTCAAAAGCCTCCAGCAGTGAGAAAAGCCTCCATTAGCTCTTCATACCTCCCGTCTAAAGTCACTGGTTGATGAGGCACAGCTGACTTCCTTTCTTCAATCAGCTCTTTTTCAAAGCCAAACCATTTCATTGATTATCATGTGAGGAATGAACCAGCAGTATAGAAATGGACCTTTCAAGACATTAAGACAAGCAGTAAGCTCTTAGACAATATGTCTAGAGATTGTTTAATGGCTGTTATTAAATTCAACTCACATTTGATGGCTTTCAGGACATGTAGTGATGAGATCTCACCTTCGGCACCCATTGTACTAATAATAGCAATAAGTCATTTTGTACTTCTATCCCAAGTGCCTCACAGTTCACTCATTCCTGGAGTAATCAAGGGTTAAGAGTCTTGATCAGTATTATTATAATGAGGGCTCACGTTTTGGGGCTAAAAGCAGATTCCTAGTCATTCCAGAATTACCAAGAGTCTGAATCATAATGAATTGAAAGATTCTCGTGTGGATTCAAATTCAGCTTAACAATTTGGTTGTGACTAGTTTAGAACTCGAAGAACCCTCCACAGAAAAAACGGCCCTAATCAGGGGGTCAAGGTTTGATCAGTCCTGATAGAAGAGTCACAATTATCAGGTTTGCATTTCTCAAAAACATTGTCAGCCAAACTATGGTTGCAAGTTCCATCATTAACAACATAGTTTGACAATTATGCATTTCCTAAAACCATACAGTAATTCCAGTGAACATTAACAAACAGCATTGAAAAGATCAATCCAGTGTGGCTGGACCTACAGATCTCAACCTATAGTTAGAAGCATAATTACTTGTTAGTATGTTTAAATGATGGAGGTATGACCATGATTTTAAGAAACAGCTAGTTAATTTCTCCAACGATGCATCATACTACAATGGTTAAGCAGCACGTCATTACATGGAAAACACACTTCAGGATAGTAACTAGTATAGGTTTGGAACTGTATAGGTTTTGTTCAGCAAATTATGACATGACTTGGTGTTATGACATGATTTTCCATTGGATCTAGAGATACAGTTCAGATGATTGACTCAAAAACAGTTGTACACATGGGCAAACATGGTAGATTCCAAATCACATACTTTTTAGTTGGGATATGCAGGGACGTATGAACTTAAGAGTATGTAACTATGCAAAATGAGAATTGATTCCATCTGAGTTTGTCATTAGCATGTTGCTAAACTAACAAAGCAATGCTCTAATAACCATTAGAATACACTGCATACACAAATATTGAGTATAATTAAACTAGAATTAATTGAGCAAAAAGCCTATGATGATTGTAACGAGAGGGGCGTGGCCGAGAGCCGTGGGAACGGAGCGAGGCCGGTGGAGTAATTGCGAATGCGCGACACCTGCGCCACTCACCGGTCTCGAGTCTCACGGAGGAGCTCCGGAAGGATACAAAGGAGGAGTGATGACAGGGAAAGACGAGAGAGGACCAGGCCTGGAGTTTATTTTGTGTTTTGGTTTTGTTTGTGCGCGACAGTCGTCCGCGAGGGGCTGTCGCGCTATTTTGAGTTTATTTTATTATTAAAGTTTGTTTAAATGTTCGCCGGTTCCCGCCTCCTTCTTCCCGACTTATGAACTTTGTTACATTGGTGCCGAAACCCGGGAGGAAGGAGGGGCACGCTGCCAGAGATCCCTCGCCGCTGGGGTGAGTCCGCGGTGCCATCGAGTATGGCGGAGCAGTCTGCCGCCATGGACGCTCGAGGCGGTGGGCTGGAGTGAGTTGCCGGGGGCGGACGAACTCGCTGCCGGCCGCCTGGGATGTGGAGGGACGGCTGCCATCCGTGAGGGAGCGGAGGAGTCGCCGCCGTTCGCCTGAGGCCGGAGCCTGCTGCCATCCGCCATGATGGGGAGGAGCAGGGAACGGGGGACTCCTGCCGGCTGCCCGAACGCGGAGGAGCCGTCGCCGTCCACTGGGCGGCGGAGGAGTGTCGTGCCGTCCACTGAGGGCTATCCAGTGCTGCCGCCAGGCATCGCGGAAGAGCTTACCCAGCTGGTGGAGGGCCGAGTGGCAGTGTGTCTGGGATCCGGAACCAGAATTTTTTTTTTCCTCTCTCCCCTCTCTCGTCTCGGTCTCTCCTCATCCTTCCGTCTCCTTTTCTCTCGCCTCGTCTGTCTGTCCTTACCCCCAGGTACGCCGCGGCCGCCGTGATCGGCTCCCCCCGGGAGGGGGGAGGGGGGGAGTAGAGCGCAGTCTCGGGGGTACCCCCCGGCCTGCGAGGGGCGATGGGGGCATGTAACGAGAGGGGCGTGGCCGAGAGCCGTGGGAACGGAGCGAGGCCGGTGGAGTAATTGCGAATGCGCGACACCTGCGCCACTCACCGGTCTCGAGTCTCACGGAGGAGCTCCGGAAGGATACAAAGGAGGAGTGATGACAGGGAAAGACGAGAGAGGACCAGGCCTGGAGTTTATTTTGTGTTTTGGTTTTGTTTGTGCGCGACAGTCGTCCGCGAGGGGCTGTCGCGCTATTTTGAGTTTATTTTATTATTAAAGTTTGTTTAAATGTTCGCCGGTTCCCGCCTCCTTCTTCCCGACTTATGAACTTTGTTACAATGATTTAATAAAACTGTCTAGATAGACAACTCATTAAGACTTGGAACTGAGGTAAAAACACATAGCTTCTGTGTTCTTTGGAAAGACTGCTCAGTGTAATCTTTTGAACTCATTCACTCTTGACATTAACATGAATTTCATAACAGCCAATATGGACACAAACAGTTTGCAATTTAATATCATGTAAATAATTGATCTCTCTCTCTCTCTCTCTCTCTCTCTATAAGCAATGAAGCGTCCCCTCCCCTTGCTTTTCAAATCCCGTGAGCAACATTTTTGATTCCATTTCAGTTGCAATCAGACATTGACAGACTGTTTTGGTGGATACAAATCATCTCTCATGATCAGAACAGTGCTGATATTTTCTGCAAACAGAGGATGCTGTTGTGAACAGATTAGATCAGTGTTTCTCTACCTGGGGGCTCAGCAAACTTCTCAGAGGGGCACAGATGATGTCAAAATATTTGAAATATGTTCTGTTTAGGCAAAGAAGAGAATTTAGGCAAAGGATATGTGGCAGTTCTCTTTTGGTTCATGATGTTTGTCATGCCTTCAGTTGATTTCAGATGTAGATTTGAAAGAATAGACTAAGAATAGTGTTTTAATACTTAAAGGCACAATAAGAGATCTTGGAAAATGCTAACTTTAGCCTGATAGCACTGAAAGCGAATGTCCCACCCTCCCTGCAATCGCCGTCCAAAGCCACGCCCCCTGAATGCATATACGCTCACTCACAGACCAGAGTACCAGAGACAACATTACTACAATAGGCTACATCAGCGGTTCCCAATTCCAGCCCATGTTCCGAAGTGAAGTAAACTTCAACGTCTTTCACCCGCTCAGTGAGGAAGGAGCAATGAACACTGTGTAGGGATCATATCGATCGGAACACAGTTCATGCACGTAGCTCACTTCTAACGAGTTGGTTATCTGACTCGGGTGTGTTAACTAAGCGAGACATGCAAAATATGCAGAGCGGGGGGCGCGAGGACTGGATTAATCGCTGGGCTACATCATGCGTCATTCACCGGCGAGAAAACTTTAAAAGTACAATACCAGGAAGGAAGATCGGGTTGTTGATGTTTGCCTGCCATCCTCGCTCTGTCTGCACAGCGTGCGTGAACGCGCTGATGACGTGTCGTGTCTTCGCGACCTGGGTGCGCAGAGGTATGCAGATACATAAATTGACAGGCAGGTAGGAAAGCTTATTAAAACGCTCGGACCGAGCGTTTTGATTGGACGAACATTTCTTGGTCCTACGCCTTCCACAAAATATATAAATACAGATGAATACATTTAGACCACTTAACTTAATGATTGCTATCGGGATGTGAAGAGACTTTCAACCAGCATAACAAAAAATGTTTCTGAAGACAATCACCTATTACACCTTTAAGGCTGCAATTGGTCTCAAGACAATCCTTTTATGCTCTTGGGCTTGGTACGGAAGATGGAGGCATTTGGACATTTAGTAATAGACTTAAACCAGTCTTAAAGTATGTGTTAATTATGCATGTATGTATGAGCTTTTGTGTGTTTCTCGGTTTTGAAGTTTATCAGCAAAATGTTCACTACTCAGTACATTCATTCATTCATTGCTTGCTTTTTAAAAGACCTGTGTGGAGATTCTTCAAAACAAAACTGTTATACAGAAGAAAAAGTTGTTAGTACGAGGAAATGATGACTGTTAATATTATTTTATTATCTGAGAGCAAATACAGTAGATCTGCTTCTTTTCATTAAATGGGTTTGCTCTGTTTTTGACAAGACAGGTAAAATGTAAATTAAACTTTGGCACAGACGAAAAAAGTGAAACGGGTTTGGAAAGAGTAAATGATGATTTGTTTTTGCATATCATCTGTTGTGCTCTTGTGTGAGGCGGTGAGCGTGATTTGACCAAGTACAACATGTTCCTGGATCAACATCCTTGTTGATCCAGGAACATCATTCCAATCAACCAATCAGAATTGAGAGATAACTTTTCAGGAAATGTCAGTTTTAGGCTTACAATCAGGATTAGGTGCTTCTACACCCTTGTTACTCAGCTATCATTTCCCTCTGATTTTGAATAAATTATGGGTAAGGTTAGGTTTAGGTGTAGGGATTGGGTTAAGTCTGTATTTTTGGAAAGTAATGTTGATCCAAGATCAACAAAAGATCTTGGCAAAATCACAGCGACCCGCTTCGCAGTGTGTTTACTTGGATGCTTTTTGACTTTTTTTTCTTTTGTCTTTCACCTTTTCCATTTTCTTTTGATTATTTACCTGAGGTATTATATCCTCCTAGAATGTTATAACATTCTTGTAGGAGTTCAAGTACAGACACTCTTTTGTTGTCAAACAGCAGCACTTCTTGAAACCTGAAGGCGGGAGAGTGTTTCTCCCACGCACACTTTTAGCAACTACTGGATTCCCCAGTTACCAGTTGGGAGGTGCTTTTATTTTTGTTTTGTGGTATGTTGTCAATTCTCTGCAGGCCATATCTGCAGTGGAACAAAAGGCTGCATCGTGGTGCAGCACAGCTTTTCAGCAGGTAATTTCAGCGTCGCTCAAAGGCACGGCAATAAACTCTGTCTAAATATTCAAGCCCACAGATGCTTTTGCTATTTCATGGACTCCAGAGGTTCAAAGACGATCTCAACAACAGATTCCTACCTTTGATTTTGTGCCGTCATGCTACTTTGCTTCTTCAGAAATTAAAAAAGCACAAGCTTTCCTACCCTCTGGCTCATGAATACAAAAGGTTTTCTCCAGCGGATCAAATAACAATAAATATGACACGTTTCGTATGATTTTTCATACTCTACAGCGTAACTGTCATCATCTGCCATTTTACTGTATTGCTGGGTGGTCAATAAAAATGTTCTGGGGTGTTTGTTGGCTTGCTGGCACTTTAAGAAATGATGATTGTAGACAATGGCTCACAAACAGGCAGATTTATAAATAAACTTGAAATGTAGAAATTTGAAAATGTGCATGCCATCCCTCTTTGACCATGAACTCCCTTTATGCTGTGTGGGAACTGATGACTCCAGCAGCCAAGTAAATTTTTGAATGGTGTGCGATAGGCCGCCTCTCTTGTGTACAGCCGTTTTACATGCAGGCAGTGTGAAAAACGTCAGTGCAAGAGCAACAAAGGCTGCTGCTGCTTCAGCTAAGACATGCAGCTTCTCTAAATTAGGTAATTTCTGTAAATCTTACATGTTGTGTTCCATGTAAGGGATTGCTACTAAGACTAACAATAAATCAATAAAATCACAATTATTTCTACAGAAAAAAAATGGTCATAGGGCTGACAGTGACTATTATGTTCTTTAGTTGACTTTATTTTGTTAGTTCACTTTAGACTTTCTACTAACTATAAGTACTTAAGAACTTAATAGAGTATTAGTAGCCTGTTAGGTTAGGGTTAGTAGAATAAGTTGACATGTTACTTTTAATTAGCAAAATTTCTAAAGTGGACTATCAAAATAAAGTGTTACTATTCTTTATATTGTTTTAAATGAAATAATTCCAAATGCTTTTTTTTATTATTATTACATAAATAAATCACCTCTCATTTGTTAATGACACATGGTAAAATCTTACCTATCATTTAAAATTAAAATGACACCCTCATGTATACAGATAGCTCTCAAATAATTAGCAGTTGTCATCCAGGCATTATAACATGTTGATTGTATCTAAGTAATCAAAAATGAATTAAAATGTAGGCTGTAAAAATAACAGAATAAAAATTGCTGTGACCTATCCTTTGATTTTTTTTTTCAGCGTGTATTGCCTGCTATTGGCCATGTGTCTACAGGAAATTATGGATATAAAAATTATAAGTCCAAGAAGATATGAATAATAACTAATGAATTAATTAGAAAAAAAATAATGTATTTTTATTTTGGGGAGAAGATGGGAATAGGTTTAAACTAATCCACACTTTATGTATAAAGTTAACTCCTCATGTTCATGCATATACATTTTTATTATTAATAATAATAATAATAATTATTATTATTATTATTATATTTATTTATATATATACAACTCTTACCCCGGTTTCACAGACAAGGCTTAAGCCTAATCCTAGACTAAAATGTAAATCTGAGCTGTTTCAACTGAAAGAAACTTGCACTGACTGATATTAAAATATGTCAGTGCCTTTGTTTTGTCTCAATATGCACACCAGTAATGTTTTTATCTAAGGCACGTTTTTAAAAACGACTTAAATGTCCCAATTTACCTATTGCCTAATCCTGGTTTAACCTAAGCCCTCTCTATGAAACCAGGCCTTAGTGTATACTTGTACATATAAGTACATATTTTGCAGTTAAAGGACCCGCTACAAGTGGTTACATGATGGTTGTGGTGAAGTACGCATTAAAGAGATTTTTACGGCTCAAGAACCAGCCTGCTGTGATCCTTGAGGACACTGTTGAAGGTGAGATGACATCTCCTACAGCACTGTATGGGCACTGCATGTGTGGGGCTGTGTTTGAGATGTATCTTGTGTGTTATTTTGAGCACCGTGTTGTCAATGGCACAGAAGCCTGGCAAGCACTTTCTGCTCTCCTACTCAAATTGCCATGGATGTGGGCACATGTAATGAATTGAAGTGACAGAGACCATCTTGTGCTGCTGGGGAAAGATTCTGTGCGGCTCTAAACACCAAATCTTTCCGTCTTTCAAATTCCAGTGATAAGAGTTATCTGACAGGACAGATCCGGGTATTTCCAGGTTCTGTTCTGGGTTTGATTCAGAACCCTGACAATCCACTGAATGAGAGAGAACTGGTATTATAAGATGGAAATAAAATTGTTCATTGAATATTGCATGATTTAAGTAAATGTAAGAATAATTAGTTTATTCTTCGTAAAATTTCAAGATGAATCGTTTTACTGGACTGAAGCAACTTATGTTTAGTTAATTATTCATGTATAATTTTTAGAATCATGTTAATGTCTGAGTATTAAGGAAGATACATACGGCTTTTGAGGAACATTTATTTGTCCATCGCTCAATCATTATTGCATTGGATTTGAGCTTTGATTATATCATCTTATCATCTTATACTAAGACTTATTATTGGGAGACATGTGACATTTATATGCATTTAAGTATTCTGATGCACTGTTATAAAGATCTCACAGGTTTATTATCAGAATTTCATTTTAATGTTTGGCCATATAAATATCAGCAACTGCATATTTTTTGCTAAATGAAACTTAGGTGTTTTGTCCTCCTCTTCATGTATAAGCTTCATATTGTCCTATATCATATGAGCCAAGCTTTACAGAGTTAAACATTCACTTCCTAGACTCAAAGAATGACTCTATGAAAGTCCAATACATCTCTGCCTGTTGGTGCATCTATTTCTGCTATTACTTTCTGTATCACTGCTCAATCTGTCATCAGCATTCAGTGGACATTAGACCTTTGGCGGATCACTGGATTGATAATGAAAGACAGAAAATGGATATTGCATTCACACCAAGGACATAGTAATAACTCATGGAAGGATGCTGCCTGCACCTTCAGTACCCCCTGCCAATAGAAACACGTCCTGAAGTTTATTCCTTGATATTCAATCGAGATGCAACAACATGTCTCAGGACCTCATTTAGTTCCCAGTGGTCTGTTCCAACTAGAGAGGGCCACGCAGCACAATACCAATATGTTTGACAAGAGTTAATGTAGAGAATCCAGAGAGTGTGTCTGTAAATAGTCCTTCATTGTGCTGTTGCATTCTTTATTTCAAAGGTTTCTTTATTTTAAACATTTTATCACTGTCCTAAGTGTGTAAATAATCACAGGCTAAGATTGCATGGATTTGTCTTTATTCTTTAAGCTAAAGTTTAGTATTCTCATGAAACTAAAAATAATTAGCTCTTTAATTAATCACTTTAACACAGACAAAGTTAATAAGAATGTATATTTACGTTGTTACTTGGAGAAAAAAAAAGCTTTTACTTGCTGTTGGCGGTTGATATGATACTTACACTTTAATGAATAAACGTATCAATGCAGCATAAAGTGTAAAAGCATTGGTGAGTTTTTTTGTGAGTGATGTTTGCTTGTGCAAAAACTGCCCATCTTGTGTGTGGGCAGCACTGCGGTGTTCAGTGTTGTTGTTAGCATGTTCCTGAAGTGTCCTGGGTGGTTGCTAGGATGCTGATATTTGCTTGATACAACACAGTCTCATAGTTTTGGGGAATTGATGGGCTAATTCATATTAATTTGTATGGTCTCATTCATCCATTTTTGTTTGATCTGTTTATGGCCTGGTGGCCTAGTGGGATTAGATGTGGACCTTCATTCTTACTTTTTTCTTAAAAAAAAATAATTTTTCATACAGTTGACATCATGTAAATGTATACCAACTAATCACCTTGTAAAATAGTTTTCTTTGAGATCAAGAGCCAAAACGAGCCAAATCTGTGACATTTTATTGTAGATATCCCAGCCAGGAAATGTCCGGAAAAAAGAGGATGTATGCTCACCCTACATTCCTGCCTGCAGCAAAAACGCAGTTATATATAGCTGAGTAATTGAGATTCATTGTTGCGCTCAGAAAGTTGACTTAACAAATGTCACAAGCTGCCAATACAGGTGCTTATTCTAAGCAGTGTTTTGAGAAAAAGAAAGAAAGAAAAAATAAAGCCAGATTAATTTTAAATGCCTGTGTGATTATAACCGCTAATCAATAGCGCAGCAGAATGGAAATCTGCCCTTACCTCTTCAGACATTATTATCATCATTCAGAGTCCCTCTTGTACTAGACTTCTGGTGTGGATACATTCAGAATATGGATCTTATAATAAATTGCTTCACATCTGAAATGACTTATATTTTTCCTTGTTGAATTATCCATATTTATCCATCATATTTAATAACACTGTTTCATATTGAGTTTAATGATAAGTCTTTTATGTTAGCTGTTGATCAATCTACAATGCTTGGAGACCATGCTTTTGATGGATTCAGACTTTTGTGTGGATACACAAAGTGTATGCCCAGTTCTAGCAATATTAAAATACATTTTGCTAAGAAAATGTACTGTAGCAGATCACAATATTTTGAACATATAAACTAATTGCTCCTGATGTTTTTAATGTGTATGATAGTGCAGTTTCACTCATATTCATACTTTTCAACCAGATCAGAAAAATCAATCAAATGTGCCTTATGGTAGAAGCGTAGACAGAAGAGGTGACATTTGGCTGTCTTTTTGTTATTTAATAATGAATGTGGCGATTATGCTCTGCTGATCTTTGAGAAGAGCAACCCTGTTGTTTCCACTGGCCGACACCAGATCCAATATATGGGCCATTGTTAATGACCCCATTACTCTGCACTGATGGCTTCTATGGGTTTGATGTAGCAATGGTGACAGCGTTGTTTATCCAAGCAAATGGGTACATTGAGCCTAGGTGTAATCACTCTCCTCTGAGACCCCGACCAAAAGACAGCGGAATGGAAAGGCAAGGACGAGTTTTTTATTGTTTCATTTGTGATGATATACCAAATCATTACCGAGATGTGGCCGCTGGGGTCAATTGCATCACATGGCCTGCATTTAAACTCAGCACCTGAACACAGAATGATCACAGCGATTGAATGGGCTCTGTGGTGCAATGCATGAATCTCCATGCAGCACTGTTCAAGGTAACATCAGGGTAAAAATAGGCTGGACAAAAAACGCAGTGAAATTCACATTGGTTTAATACAATAGTTTTACTAGACATAAACACACACACACACACACACACACAATACATTTATAATGAAACTTGAACTGTTTCTGCACCTTGGCGGAGGGGTCCAGGTAACCAAAACTTAGAAGATCCAGAAACATCATAAAGGCATTTTAAGTGAATCAACCATCTTCTATATTTTGTTTACCTAGACTTCCAGTGGAGGGACAGAAACCTCAAGTTTGAATTAAAAATATCTTACTTTGTGTTTAAAAGATTAACCAAAGACTTGAGGGTGATTGAACAAACGATGTGAGAGTGAGTAAATTATGACATAATTGTAATTTTGGGTAAACTAACCCTTTAACTTTTGGAATTAATAGATTTTTTGGCACTTAGTTAACATGTACCGCTGTTCACAAGTCATGCGTTTTTGGAACGACATGACAGCGATTAAATGATGACAGAATTTGCATTTCCAGGTGAACAATCCACAAAGTCAACAATCCAAGTCATTTGTTTGGACACTATTATGAGTGAGCAAGGACAAACAATATGTGTAATGAATTGGATTTGTGTTGCTTTCAGTGATAGGTACTTGCATAGAGTCTTTCACCTAGTGCAGGTTTTAAAGCTTTTTAAAAGAATTGTAAAAGCATTACTGCTCACAGCACTGTATCAACACATGTTTTGAACACGGTTGGACACTTTTATGGAATAATCCATTTATGTCTAGTCTGTTTGCTAAAATGAAACTGCTATTACCCCTCTTCTCAAATGTTTTGAGGCACTGAATCCTGAACATTGTTATTAAAAATTCAATTTCACTAAACTAGTTTAGTGAGTTTTGCATTACCTCTTCACTCCTACCTGCATATATACATAAAACATGTATCTGAAAGCCTCTTGGGTCTGTTGTGATTTAATTTATTTCCCAAAGATATCAAACTCGAATTGACTTGTGCGTAGTGCCTCAGAGGACATATATATACTTACATGAATATTGCTTTGACCAGGTTGTTACGCACATGTAGAGCAACCCCACGGAAGCCCTGGAAACCCATGAGTTTGATTACAGTCTTAGACCTTCAAACCATTTGCACTAGGTGTAGCAATGAAATATTGCACTGTATTTTCTACCCTGGAAACCTTAAAGCTGAATTTTACCTCTGAATTTTGACTAATCATGGACCAATCAACTGAGTTTGATGCTAGACTTCTGTTATTTTAGGTCTCGTTTAGTAATTATGAACAGAAAGAACTTCTGTGTTCAACTGTTCATAAAAACAAAGTAAATACATAAGTTCCATTGTGCCACATAGACATAAAATTAGATTCAGGTGTGTAAACAAAGTATGAGACCACACTATGGAAACCAGTATGGAGGTGTTGCTGTGACAGGAGCAAGTGTGTGCTTTAAAGCAAACATTAATGAAGTTTACGCCCTTGGCATCAACTTTTAATGAGACACCGTCTCATGAGAAAAGGCCTCACACTTGGGATATAGGCGGAAATCCCGGGGGGGTCCGAGGGGACAGGACCCCCCCAAAAATATGATTAAAAACCACGCTGTATATTGTAAATAACAATGTTTTATACTTTAAATAATTGTGTAAGTAGTAAAACAACACAAACGAGGCAAAATGCGATTTAAGTTTAGAAACATTTTGAGTCTCCCCTCCCTTGCCTCATAGTGCTTTGGTCCAAATGCCTGCTTTCCTCTTTTACATCACCTACACACACTCACGAGTCCGGTCAGAGAGAACGAAGTCATTAGTTGTGGATCTCCAGTAAGTAAGGTTGTCAAGACTATTTTATTCACTTAAACATTGGATGAAGTGATTATTTTCACTTTAATATAGATGATGCCAATGTATTTTTCGATGAGTCGTTATGTTAGCAATAATAACGTTACCTGCTTGACGAAAAGGGTTGCTAGGTTCTTTACAACAAAACCCTCCCAATTGCTACCCAAAACTAGCCCAAACTAACCGCGTTTTGGAGGGGGTCCCCCAGGAAAAATCTAAAATACACGTTATTGGGGTCGCTTCACTTCAACCCGCGGGCATGAAAAACAACCCGCGGCAACAGTGATAAAGTAGCCCAATTCTACGGGAAAACCGCGAACTTGGCAACACTGTGACGGATAGTAATGTCAGCGTTCAAGAGCTCTCTCGACACGACCACAACAGCTTGAAGTTGTCTAATTTGGCACGGTCTCCCTGCTGCACTAATAGTAGTAAGGCTTTCCTCTGTGTGTACATATCCTACAAGTACAATTTTAGCTGTATTATTTGTGTCCCCTTCAAAAATCGCTCTTGATAAATTTTATGTTTATTGTCCCCCCCAACTATTAGATGAAATTTACGCCCCTGCACATGGGTTCAATTTAAGCTGCTTTTGCAGTCAGAACACTAGCCACAAGCATAGGAAACATAAATTAACCAAGAGTAGGGTACAACGGGGCTAAAGGCGCCCCAGGGTAAAAGGCGCCTTTGATATTATTTTCATCTAAAACACTAGATGGCACAAAAACGTGGCGTAGCACTTTCCAAAACATTCGCTTTTCAAGATGCACGTGTATAATTGTCTGATCCTTGACGCAATCACGTGCAGCAGCGCAAAGTTGATTCTGTGCTTACTTAATCTAATATGTCATGTTTTTTAAAATGTTGTAGATTTAAGTAGCAAATGAGAATCGCTAAAATTAATGAATATATTTTGAGACAAAGGTCTTCTTTATGATTTTCATTTTTGTTTAAGATAATTAAAGCAACAGTTTTTAAATAACGAAATAATATGTAAAAGTATGGTATTTGGGGTGAAAAACGCCCCTGCTCTTGGGGCTAAAGGCACAGTAATTAACATGATAATTAATAGATGGCTGACTTTTCCATTTGTTGACATAGCATGGTTAGATTCAGATGGTAAATATCATATAGTATGTCGGATGTCCATATTAGAGATAATCACCATGTTTAGAATGAAACCATCATATTTAAAAACATGATATTAATCATATCATATAATAAAATATCATATATATTCAATTATTATTGGATCTCCTTCAATACCTTCAGAATCTTTGCTTATTAAAATTATTTTGTTTCTGTATTTTAAAATATTTTTTTTATATTAAAATATTTGAATGACAGTATATTTATTGAACAAAAAGTCATTATTTTATTTTTCAAAATAAGCAGAAAATAGTACAAACTTTGCTAAAGTGATTGTTTTGAACAATGATTAACTTAGACATTATTAAAAAAAATAAAACATTATTTTAGCTGAAGTATTTGTATCAATACCATGTGCCTTTTACCCCATGGTGGTAAGCCTTTTACTCCGTGTGTGGGGTAAAAGGCCCCTCTCACCTCATACATTTATAAGATTTTTAAACAAAATAAATAACTTGAATGATTTATTTTCACACAAAATATGTTGCTCCGTTAATGTTCAATACAACGTATATATTTTTCCTTCAATTATACATTTTAAGCGCAGTGAATAGCACATTTTTTGTTAAGGTGGGCCTTTAGCCCCATTGTACCCTATGTATGCTAACATCTCCTGGAGTCACAGGCGGGCAGCGTATAGTCAACAGAGGAAGTGTCTTTCAGTTCGGTAGAAGAGCACTATCTCTATGTTGAGTTTGTTTTCTGATACTCCCTGACCTCTTTCTGCTCTTATCAGACTGGCCAGACCGACTGTGGCCTTTTTAAAGTCTGCCCTTGTGTCCTCTATACTCACTAATGTGGCTTCTACAAAGAGCTAAAGCATGTATCTGCCAAAGCAAATAGCAATAGTGGCAGGACTTTATATTGACACACTCCTTGATATGATATGTTCATGTCGTTCCACAGTAACTCATACGGTTCCTTACATAAAAGGACATCATAGCTGTACTTCTGGGGCTGTTCAGTGACATTACGCTGTCTTCTAATATATTTAGCTTTGACTAAATGTAAGGTAACATCAAATTGTTTTGAAATTTTTTTTAAATGCATTTGAAGATTTTAATATAGCTTCTTCTCCAGTTCTGAAAGGGGCACTGTGAATGCACCTTCTATAATATATCTGGCCTCCACAAAGTTTGATTTACACTACACCATTCGAGCTGTTATCTGTCTATAAAGTGATTTATTTACTTATTTTGTTACTTTCATGTCAACTAATATATTTTTCTTTTTTACTACATGATGACACCTCTTCAAGTTTCTCTAGTAAGGGAAAGAAAAAAGTGTCAAATTGTTTTTGCTTTTTCCATCATAACACTGAAAGCACAAAGATGCGTTTCTTGTTTTTTTTTGTTTTTTTTCAAAGCAAAAAAAAAAAAAAGAACATCTTTGAATTACCACCAGACTTGTATGTGCAGAACATCAAATACATTCTGTAAAAAAAAGCTATGGGCATTAACTGATCAATATCTCTACTGTGTACAGTATTCTTGTGTTGCATACTATGGACTCATCCTGACTGCTGTTTTCTGTCTGTAGACCTCTGTGTAATTGTTTACCACGAAAATACTACACTGGATTGCATTTGAGTTCTGAAAAACAACACAAAAATATATTGGTAACATTTTACCCAAGTTTAGGTATTAGGAAACATCAGCAAATATCAGTTGTTTATATACAGTATATTCAAATATTTATGAAACTATATTAATCAAACTTCATAACTATGAAATTAAATATTTTAAATGTATTTTAAGAAATTAACAGTTCAACACAATATAAAGTTTGTTAGTATTATGAGCTACACATTAATTACAGTACCTCTGCATGATGTCTGCATGTTAATTTACAAATCCTACTAAGATGAAAGCTTTGATCTTAAATATTAATTTTGTGTGATGTTTGCCTGGTAGGCATCATTTTTTGGCTGATAGTGTAACATTTTACAAGTCATGTGTTAATCAGCGAGCAGATTAACCAACCATGAATATCATAAATATTTAATAAGAGACTTAACTGGACCAAACAGTAGTTACCAAGCAACATGTGCATGATCCACTTAATATTCATGTAGTATACCTTCATTATTTTGCATTGAGATGTAATTTGCTTTCATAAATATTTTAGATGGAGCTGAATGAAACAGTCTCCATACACTTTCTCCAAAGTTTAGGTTCTGGCCGGTCTCAGAACAGTCCAAAAACACATTCTTGAAATCAAGTTTTTAACTTTACAATCCATCTTACAAACATTATCTACTATCTTAAAGTGAGCGTTTAGTTGATCCTGATAAGCGTTCATCGTCACAGTTGTAAACACGATGGCTTTCTTCTTTCATGAGGGGGTTTGGCGCCACGGCATCTTTGTTTCCAGGCGGAACATTAAAGAACGCGACACACACGTCTCCCGGAAATCCTGTATAATTCAACCAATCTGATGATGACTTCGAAACTCCTGAAGTGTTTCCATTTTTGTGTGCCATATGCATCAGACGTTCAGCCAATGGTCCGTGGGCGTGACATCTGAGGCCGAGACTAGGTGGGATGCAGCGATCAAAGATGTATTTTGCACATTTTCTATTGACAACTTGGAAAGCAACAAAGAACAGCTCACATTATTTACAAATGCTTACACTGTAGAGCAATGACTGTCTTCATTATTCCCTTTGTAACTGCACTATAGAGACCTGAAAATGACGAACACATTGGCTACAAAGAGAAACACAAAGAGAAGATTTTGAACTTTATTTTGTAGCCCCTCTGTGCCGCTGATGTAATTAATACCCTTAATTAGGCCTCTATATCGACATGGAGGTTGAGGGCCAACTACCTCAGTGCTTTGTGACCGAGTTCACAATGCGGCTTCTCATGGCTGTCTCTGCCTGTTTTATCCAGATAATCGGAGCCTTTGTGTAGTAAAACTCATCATCTCACCACATTGTGGCCGTGTGTCCCTTTGATTTGGATTTGCAGGTGCTGCCACCCCCTCTTCCACTGCCCACACCAACTGAAGAAACTCAACAGGGTAGATGGCATATCCTCACAGAGATCAGCATGACGTTTCATCTCGGCATCATATTAGCATGAAGAGCTTGCTATTCAAGCGGCCATTCACTCTCGCTGTAATCAGACTGTTGCTTACGCTCCGTGGCAACTGTTCCGTGAAGGGGATTTGAATACGAGAGACAGAAATAAGTGCAAGAAAAAAGGAAGCAAATTAAAAAAAGAGAGAAAAGAAAAGAGTCTTTTGATTTGCTGTGTCTGTGTATCAGCATCATTAATACTTACCTCTGTGGATATGGATGAGTTGTTGTAGTGAAATGAAGCAGGAATATTTAAAAGGATTTACTCCAATGAAGGCAATAGAACGCCAAAAAAAAAAAAAACTATGACTATGAATGTCCCACCAAATGTGAAAAAGTAGAGATAGACCAATATATCAGCCTAGTAAAAGTGTAAACTTTCTGAACTTTACTGAACTAGGTCAAATGATTGTGCACATCTCATTTTTTTCCCCATATTTTTGAGTAATGTAAAATATTCCTTTTATTTGCTTTCATTAAATTGTATTAATTTCTGTATTATATCATTTATGAGCCATTTTTGATCTTTCATTGGTCGTTGAAAAACAAGTATCAATCAACCACTCTCAAAAACGTAATAAGTTACACTTTATTTTGATAGCCCACTTTAGACATTCTACTAACTATAACGTCAACTAACTTTCATTGGAGTATAAGTTGACTGTTATATTATAGTTAGTAGTTAGCACTGTCTCTAAAGTGGTCTATCAAAATAAAATGTTATTGTATATATATATATATATATATACAGTACATATGGAACACTGTAAAAAAATGCAACTGCACATTTTCCGAAACCTTTCTTTTGAATCTCAAATATTAAATAATGCTGTTTTCTTGAAACTACATAAAAACCCTTACTGTTACTGTTATAGGATTATTGTTTTGCTGTTTGCTGACTTAATTTAAACTTTTTTGTTGTTGTTTTTTATTGTTAGTTATTTGTTGTACTGTGATGTAAAGAGCTCATCTTTTTAACAATTGTTGATTGCCACTCTTCTTGAGGTTTGTGTGTCTAGTTTTAAGAGATTATGTTCAACCACTTCTATCCTTTTTCTGGATATCTTAGTCTTGTAAGTTGTTTTACAAGCAAAGACAATGTTGTCTATTAGACTAAGTTATCCAATTAAGGTGTGTCATTCAAAAATGTGGGGACTTTTTAAACATTCTTTTTTGTTCCATGAAACAGAAAAAAATAATAATCTCAACGACATTAATTGTTGTTTCAGCTGCTGTGACAAGAATTTTTCTATTAGCAAAATAAGACAATCAGTATTGTATGAACAAACAAATTTACATTGGCTAATCAAAGTATCTTTACTGAGAAGAACTAAAATACTGTTGTTGAGAGAACTCAAAAGCTTACTGCATCAAGTTGCCTCTTTTTTTTTTTTTAGGTTTTCTCAACTATTATTTTTTTTTTTACAGTGAGTTATTGACTTCGGTCCATTTAATTGTTTTTTTTTTAAATGCACACCCAAGGTGTAAGCTACTGTACGCTCCACTTCGCGTCGTGGCCGCATCACCACCTCGGGTGTGCATTTTTTAAATAAGAATTCAATGGACCGAGGTAAAATATTCCGCTTATGCTATGTTTACCACACCTCAAGACATCGATCAGATGATATATTGCAAGGCACTCGTCCAGTTTTTGTACTTAAAACGCTATTGTGAGTAGGATTCATTTCTTACACATCTCATCCAACGCCTCCGTTGCTAATTCCAAAACGTCATTTTAAACCTAGTAACAGTATATATTTAAAATGACATCTATTTAAGATTTTGTATTTAAGAAAAAAAAAAACAATGTTGGGTTGGGGTCAAAGCTGAGGAAAAACGTATTTCCTCTTGGTCGATTTAAAAGTCAACAGCACATTATTTGGAGCATTCAGCACTATTATCCTTTTTAAGCCTTATTTGTTATGAAGAAAATATGAGTCATATTTGGAGAGAACATTGGTTTGTATGTATTTTGGCTTTTGCAAAAATGTATTTAACAATTGTTGATTGCCACTCTTCTTGAGGTTTGTGTGTCTAGTTTTAAGAGATTATGTTCAACCACTTCTATCCTTTTTCTGGATATCTTAGTCTTGTAAGTTGTTTTACAAGCAAAGACAATGTTGTCTATTAGACTAAGTTATCCAATTAAGGTGTGTCATTCAAAAATGTGGGGACTTTTTAAACATTCTTTTTTGTTCCATGAAACAGAAAAAAATAATAATCTCAACGACATTAATTGTTGTTTCAGCTGCTGTGACAAGAATTTTTCTATTAGCAAAATAAGACAATCAGTATTGTATGAACAAACAAATTTACATTGGCTAATCAAAGTATCTTTACTGAGAAGAACTAAAATACTGTTGTTGAGAGAACTCAAAAGCTTACTGCATCAAGTTGCCTCTTTTTTTTTTTTTAGGTTTTCTCAACTATTATTTTTTTTTTTTACAGTGAGTTATTGACTTCGGTCCATTTAATTGTTTTTTTTTTAAATGCACACCCAAGGTGTAAGCTACTGTACGCTCCACTTCGCGTCGTGGCCGCATCACCACCTCGGGTGTGCATTTTTTAAATAAGAATTCAATGGACCGAAGTAAAATATTCCGCTTATGCTATGTTTACCACACCTCAAGACATCGATCAGATGATATATTGCAAGGCACTCGTCCAGTTTTTGTACTTAAAACGCTATTGTGAGTAGGATTCATTTCTTACACATCTCATCCAACGCCTCCGTTGCTAATTCCAAAACGTCATTTTAAACCTAGTAACAGTATATATTTAAAATGACATCTATTTAAGATTTTGTATTTAAGAAAAAAAAAAACAATGTTGGGTTGGGGTCAAAGCTGAGGAAAAACGTATTTCCTCTTGGTCGATTTAAAAGTCAACAGCACATTATTTGGAGCATTCAGCACTATTATCCTTTTTAAGCCTTATTTGTTATGAAGAAAATATGAGTCATATTTGGAGAGAACATTGGTTTGTATGTATTTTGGCTTTTGCAAAAATGTATGCATAGTCATGCTTGGCTCTTGAGATCAGGGTGGCTTTTGTTCTTGTGGCAAAATCTCACGCCATTCAAATTTATCTGGTCTGCTGACTAAACCCTGGAAAAATTTGGTGTGTGGGATTGTAAAATCTCATTCATGAAAGGTGGTCATTTGAGACAATGTAGCTTTCCATCAAGATTTGTGAATAAAAAACTTTGTAAGGTTTGACACAAATTGCAGTGAGAATTCCTGATTAAACTCAGTAATTTGAGTTGACTTCAATAAAGGGCTGTAAAGATATATAAAGGTCTGCAGTTTCACTTTATTTTGATGGTCCCTTTAACACATTCTGTTGACTATGAGTAGCATTGTCTACTAACTCTCATTAGAGTGTTAGTAGACTGGTAGGGTTAAGGTTAGAATAAGTTGATTTGTACTTGCAAAGTTACTTATAGTCAGTTGAATGTCTTTTGGGAGACCATGACAATAAAGAGTTAGCAGTTATTAAGCAAACAGTCTACTAATAGCCCGATGAGAGTTAGTAGACATGTAGGTTCAACATTATTGTCAACAGAATGTTCAAAAGGGACCATCAAAATAAAGTGTTGCCAGGTCTGCTCCTAAATATGTGGAATTGTTGAGGTGTTGTAGGAAAAACATTCAATATAATACCAAATGCGCAGGTTCCTTTAGCAGTAGTTTTCTCTCTAATACAGAAGGAAAGAAGTGTTTTCCTGAACATACCCTTCTTTGAGGAGGATGGGCTGCTTGTATTTAAGGGGCGAGAAAGTTGAGAGCATCCTTGATATCCTGCTATCTGTCCATTAACTCTTTTTCCCACTGCTATGCCCAGAGCTGACCTTTTAACCCTGTAAAACTGTGATCACAGCGGATACCTCCTCTACAGATTTTGACTCAGTAATACAGAAAAAAGAAGCAACAAGCAACATGACGCTTTAAAAGTGTGATAGAAGTGAGCTGAGAGGATGACAGGACTAAACTAAGAGGAGCAGCGCGTTCCATTCAAATAGATATGCTTCTCTAATTGTACATGCAAATATAGCCGGAATCAGAGCACATGCATGGTCTTTGTTTTGTCTTATCTTATGTGTATTTGATTTCATCAGACGACAGCTCAATTATAAATAAGACTTTTTGTGCAGATTAACATCTTGGAAGAGAGAGCTGGTTATGTGGTCTTAATGGACTGCGTTTCAGTCACTATTTCATATTCATCCCGTTGTCTGACAACAGGAACAGTAGAATATGATATAGATGAAAACAGTTTTATTGAGAATTTGGCTGCATTAAAATGCAGTATGTAAGCACAGAGATGCAAACAAATGTAAAAGACAATATGACGCAATGACGTTGTGAATATGCTAATTTTAGACATTTAGTTGGCAACACTGGTTTTGAACTTCTTTTTTTTTCCAGGGCAAGTGTAATATCAATAATTTCAGGTTTGGTATTTTTATAGAACAGTTATTTCTGGTCCTCGAATCTAATTGGTTGATTGGTTGGGAGGAGTGTGATATTCTAGTGATATCATAACTCCAACATTTCACATTTTGTATTGCTCCACTTGCAGTATTTCTCAATGAGTGTCATTGGGGACGCTCAAATTTTATAAATAATTCTGATTTTATATCACGGAATGTAGTTTTAAGAGTTCCCTTTCGTGGAACTTCGAACTGCGTCCTCTAGGGGTCGCTATGGGGAACGCCTCGTCGTGACCCGTGTCTGAAGCCTACATTGAAAAAACACCAACTTGTTTGGGCGGCGACAGCCATGACGTCACTACCGTCGCGACTAGTACAAAATAGGCGCCGGTAGCGCACATCATCACTTTCTTCGTCTTCACTGACCGTTCTGTTTGAAGCGTGCATTCCAAAAGCAAAGTAAGAGCTTTTTCTTTTTCTACTATGGCGAGCACTAGCGGAGCGTTTAGAAAGTGTGTACATCCGTGTCAGCGGTTTCTGACACCCGATGATTCACACGATCTATGCGTTGTGTGTTTGGGCGAGGAGCACGCACGTGATGTCCTCCAGCGGGCAATCTGCGTGCACTGTGAGAGCTTTTTGCTGAAAAAGCTCCGTTCTCGTTTGTCTCTCTTCTCGAGTGGAGAGGGACAACCATCGGTTTCCCGCGGCTCGGGACCCGCCGCTGCTGAGGCACGGAGGAGAATGAGCTCGTGGGGATCTCAGGTGGACCTAGCCGATGAGGCTGAAGGGGGGGTTCCCCTCTTCCGCGCATCGGTGTCGGGCGAGAGACAGCCAATGGACGATGATATCCTCTCTTTGATATCATCTGATCCAGGGGCCAGTGCTCAGTTGGGCTCAGCCCAACAAGAGCAGGAAATGGATGCGGAGAGTGAAGAAGCTGAGGCTGAGCTTTCCCAATCCACCTGCCCTGCGTATGATGAGCTGTTAGAGGTGATGGATCGGGCCACGGCAAGGCTCGAATTACCGTGGAAACGAGCCAAAGAGGTGACGTCGCGAGGTCGCCTCGACGAAGGTTATCTCTCTGGCCATACACCTCCAGCTCAAGTGAGCCTTCCTTTCCTTCCTTACTTAGTGGCTCGCCATGATTCTGGCTTGCACTCCCCTCAGCATGGCGACGTGGGTATACCGTTCCCCATAGCGACCCCTAGAGGACGCAGTTCGAAGTTCCACGAAAGGGAACGTCTCGGGTTACTTATCAGGGAACCATGGTTACATAAGTAACCCGAGACGTTTTTTAGGTGAGAATGTACTTCACATATGTGGTTTGTTAATAAAAGATAACGTATATTTGAAAATTTGCTTTGATGTTTTCGGAGTTGTGAGCTCCAGGGCGTCAGCAGTCGTTCAGTGCTAATAAACCCGCCGAGAGCAGCGTTACCTCGGCCAGTTCTTCTGTAATTTGCCACTGGCTCTGATGTCTCTATAGTGGTTAAAAATGATATATATCTGTTATTTGTTCTAGAGCCAATAGGTTTGGCTGAGGGCAAAATCTCATCATGTTATATTTTATGTAAATTTAATGCTGTATATCATTGCCTTTGTACTTTTAACTGAATTGTCTAGCAACTTATATGGTGGATATTGTTGTTTATTAAATATTATTAAGTAAATCATATTTTACATAAATAATAGTAATATTTAACAAGACTATTTAGTATTGGGAAACAGTGTGTGTTCTTGATGGTGGTTTTAATTACATTATTCCGCCATTAGATGGCGATAAGAAACCGTTTTTATTATCAGCAATAAAGATTTTATATTGAAAAAGACTGAAACAGAAACAGGGTTGTAAACAAGGAAGTTATTTTTACTTTCAACAACACCTTGTATGACGCAGCCAACAAATGCACTGAGCAGAACCGTCATCAGAAATCATCCTTAACAGATGAAAGGATAGTACGACAAAGATATGGTTTTCCTCAGCGGACGTTCAGACTAATGTTTTATTGTGAATATGAGATTGAGCTGAAGAAAAAATGCCGTATTAAATGCAGGTAATCACACTCGCGCTCACAGTCTATCACAATCTCTCTCATAATACTCCACTCTACATAATACAGTTTTTAATGCAGTAATACTATCAGCTTTCAATGAAGCAACTCATTCTTTTGTTACTAGTTCTGAAGTCACGTTTTCGAATTAGTAACAGAGGAGGCTTGGCCTCAGCTGTTAAACTGTCAACCTGAGATTTTAATCCATGGTGGAAGGAAGTAGTTCACACAAAAGAGGGTTTTTAAAGACACTCCGTTGTTGTTTGTTATGTATTTACTAGGGGTGTAACGGTACACAAACATGACGGTTCGGTATGTACCTCGGTTTTGACGTCACGGTTCGGTATGGGAGACAGCAGGAGGAAAAAATACTAATATA
>NW_015505422.1:1101712-1115523 GCF_001515645.1 Sinocyclocheilus grahami
GACGAGATGCGCATGACAATCACATGCGATTTATTGTGCAGCCCTACGTTTGTTTGTTGATCACAAAGTACAAAGTAGATGAGGAAAACGAGGATGCTGGGTGTATTCAAAGCGCAGCCATTACTGTCTAGAGTGCGTGGAATGGTGTGCTGTGATTGGTTGTTACTGTTTACAGTGCATGGAATGGTGCGCTGTGATTGGTTGAGTGGATATATCGCATTCTGCAGAGAAGGGAGACTGGCGTTTGTCGCGGTTTGGGAAAAAAAGGGAGAAAACATGACAGAATAACTCGGCGGATATCGCATTTTGCGTAAAATTAAAAATGGACTTTTCAATACCGACCAGATACAATACTGATTTTGGCGGAAACTAAATTTTTTTTAAAATGGCGTTTATCGCATTTTGGAACCAAACTCTTCATATATTTGTAACGTTATTCATTACTTTATTCTTTATTCATTCATAATATATAATTATAACTTTATTAATTAAATAAATAATATATGTTGATTTTGGCAAAGTCTAAATCTACAGAGGTAACTTTTCTTCTCCTTGAAACATATTGAGTTTTATGTCTTGATGTCTTCAGTCTTGGTACAGTAGTTGTACAGCTACCACGTTTCTCCCCAAAGCCTAACCCACTTCAGAACCAACTGTTTTTTTCTTTTTGGTCCCTTTAGCTAACTAACAGCCTTTATAAATCCTTCCTTACCTCTCCAATGTAAAGGCTTAGTACTTTAAAAATGAGACAGGACAAAAAAAAATAAAAAATAATAAAAAATAAAAAGTGAGTTAGTCTACAGCTTTAGAGGAGCTCATCCATCTCTAGTGTGACGGCAAACGAGAATAATCTTTTCACTCCTTACAATTTATAATTTTCCTCTGCTCAGTATCTAGAGTATATGATGTGACTGAACTATAAAATTCTTCATACTCTCTTTTTGCCTCTTTGTGCCCAAATGGCAATCATATGTCATTCTTCTTGGACCGTTTAGCTCTTCAAATTGTTCTTCATTTTTCAAACGACTGCTGCTGTATTGATGGAGCATTTTGCTAGTCCACTCAACAGATGTCTTTTATGAGCTTGCAGAACTTAAGCACACAGACTGATATGGATTCTCAATGCATCATTTCAAAGACCCAAATAGAGATAAACTCCACAAAATAAATTACTTTTTGGATTATTTATTTATTTATTTGAATAAGTGAATCCTCTTAAAATTAAAGGTATTGGTTGGGAAACATGCCAAGTACCTCAAGCAGAAATGTAACATGGGGCCTCAACTTTGCGTAGATTTCTTCCTAAAAGTGTTTGTATGCACACAAGATAGATTTTGCTTATGCACAAAAGTTTTACAATTCATAAAACCATTTAATTAGCAAAATAGTGTTTGTCTAAGGCTAGCCTTCTTTTTGAAGAAAGGAGGAAAACTGGCCATCCCCCCACGCTCTAGTTCTGCAGTTGCTGAAACGCTGCATGAAATACAGTGCAATAGGGTCCTGGGGATCCAATGTTAAGCTCAAGGCTATGTAGAGTGAGCAGTCAGTTTCTCTTTCTCTCTTGTTCTACCCTGTGCCACATGCAGTGTATTTTTTTCTGTGGTGTTTGTACGCGAGGTGTTGTGTTCAAGACCAGAAGCTTGCAATGTTTACTGTATGTTTCTACTGCTGCTTTGGACTCTGAGGAGTTCCGTTATGGACAGGAGCTCATATAGCTACTGAATATTTGGACATTTTGTCGGTTCCATTCTGACAAAAGTTCAGCTGTGCATTTTTGATCAACATTTTTCTCATTCATGCTCTGCGCTACTTTGCAATTTAGGGACAGGCTTAATCAGAGAACAATATCAGACTGTTTAAGCTTATCTGCCTTTGTCCTAGTTGTCCTTGAGATTCTACTCTGTCAGTTGCATTGCGTTCCATGTTTTGGATGACAATTAATTGAATTGATTTTCTCGCTCATGCTCTGCACAATAACACCTTACACAACTACAATGGCATTGTTCCTGTTTTGCAAAAGGCAAATTTTCCAGAACTGTGTCAGACCAATGAAGCATATCTGCCTTTTTTTATTGCTTTCCTTGAGATTCTGCTCTACAAGTTGACGTGTTTCAGACAACAACAGTTCATAGTTTACTCAGTTACACATGGTGCATAGTGATGTCCGGTTCACAAACGAATCATTCGATTTAACCGGTTCTTCTTAGTGAACCGGTTGAACCAGTTCACCAAATCGGACTGAATCATTTGAAACGGTTCGCGTCTCCAGTAAGCATTAATCCACAAATTACTTAAGTTATTCACTTTTTTAACATGGCTAACCCTCCCTCTGAGTCGAAATAAACCAATATCCCGGAGTAATTTATTTAGTCAAACAGTACACTGACTGAACTGCTGTGAAGAGAGAACTGAAGATGAACACGAGCAGAGCAGCTGGATAACAAGATACAAGCCCACTGCTGGAGCGGTTCTCATTCTCGAGTCAAGAACCGGTTGCATCGGTTTTCGGATCACCAGTACACTGAACCGAGAACCGTTTCTTTCGGACACGTCCGATTTTAGAACCGATGACCTGATGATACTGTGCATGCCTGAAATTTTTCAAGAGGACGAAAAGCATGCTATCCAAGTATTTTGTTAAAAATCAGATAGTGTGATATAAATATATTTTATTTGACTTTTTTACAAAAGATGAATGTATCTAATCTGTGTACTTTGTTCAGTTGAAGATTATGTTAGGTTATAGGCCAAAGGGGTTTGTCAGGGAAGTTGGATAATAATTAAGACACTATGTTTAATAGGAATAAGGGATGATTTATGAAATACCTGTACTATAATTAATTATAGTTAAGAATGACACATTCACAAATTGAGTTTGTAATAAATAGAACATGAACACGACACGAGTAAAGCAGCTGATGATATGCAATTGAATGTGTTAAGCCCGCGATAGACCTAACGCCATTACGTCATCGCCAATGACGTCATTACGTCGAGCGTAAAAGAACCGGTGAACCGTTTTTTTCAACCGGTTTATTGAATCAAACTGTCCGAAAGAACCGGTTCACGGAAAAGAACCGAACTTCCCATCACTAATCGTGCAACAAAGCCTTCAGAGCACAGGAGCACTGCCCACATCTTTTCAACATAAGTACTCCCCATTTTGGTTGGTTGCCAGGAGACACTTTTTTTTTGTTACACCAAAGAAGGACAATGGTTTATGCACAATCATGGGATTTGCTTTTAGGGAATAAACTTAGCAATTCTAGGTTCTTCTTTTTGGTCTTGTCTTAGCACCTTGTACCTTCACAAAGTGCATGGATGTGAGCTGGCTCCATTGTGGCTCCAGCGCTAATGTGTCTTGGAACACTTCAATGATTAGCTGATTTTGGCTCAGTCTGTGGCTTTGGTATTTTTTGGCATTTCTCAGTTCTCAATTACCTTCAGAAGACTGTTTTGTTGCTCAGGTAAAATAATGTATTTCTGGCAGTCAAACTGAACTTATACACATTGCATGCACTTTTGTCTACTCCTCCTGTCCCTTTGCTTTGCTTCTGAATCAGTCCAGGACTGGGCAAAACATTCCTGTAGGTCTGTTTCACAGACTTTTGGGTCTCATGGCAGTGCCTTCGTGTACCATTGCACCTGATTCATATGGGACTGTTTTATTGGTTGGTCAACAGCCAAGGGATTTGTCCCTTTGATCCTTATTTAAGGTCTTTGCACACTGAGTCCGAAATTCAATCCGAAATTTTCACACGTTAAAAATTAAATACGACCTAACGTTGTGTCAATCACGTTTACACACTGCCTCCGAAACTTTCGTCTGTCATAAAAAAAATCTGACCAGGTTCGATTTTCTGTGTTTTCACATCCATAGTAAGCATTTTGATAGAAAAGGATGACGAATACGAAAAAAAAAAAAAAACACACATGAAAATTTCGGACTCGGTGTGCAATGACCTTAAGGTCACTCTGATGCTATCAGACTGTTAAAATGGAAACAACCCCAGAGTCTGTCACTGCAAGATGATTACAACTGATGTTGTCAAAAGGTTGGGATGCAGTTTTCAATGGTTGCCCAGTCTACAGAGCCTGGGGGGTGATCATTTACGTGACATATGAATTGGCTTGAGATGATGGTGACAATTCTGACTTTGACCCACATCCTTCCATTCAAGACTGTCATGTGGTCATTAGGACAGACAACAGGTTGACTGTCTCATACATAAACCTTCAAGGAAGAATACATTCACTCCACATGTAGAGCTCAGCATGGCACATTCTGCTTTGGGCATCTAAGGTCGCTAAGGTCAGTGCACATGCCAGGTCAGTTGAAACTGGGAGCAGATATTATCTCGAGGCATGGGTTAAAGCCCAGAGAATGAAGGTTGCATCCTCAGATTGTGAGTTTTGGTGGGGCAGAGGTAAATCTGTTCTGCTGAATGACCAGAGCCATATTTGGTTCTCTCTGTTTCTTCAGTTGCCTTTAGTGATGGACAGTCTGGCTCATGCTTGGACGAGGGTCCACATGTATTCTTTCCCACTATTAAGTCTACTTCCGTTAGTACTTGCAAGAATGGGAGAAAATAAAAAAGCATCTTCTGCTGGTAGAACCTGTTGTCTGTCCCACATTTGGCTCTTGAATCTGGCTTCTCTCCTGACGGAGCTTCCTTGGGAGATCCCAATCAGAGTAGATCAAGTTTTGCAGGCTCGGGGACCCATGTGAAATCACCGCCATGAAATGTGGAAACGTTTGTGGGTTTGGCCTTTAGATGGGATTTTTTGATTACTTCAGGTCTTTTGCCAGAGATTACAAAAAAAAAAAACATTTTGAATGCAAGAGCTTACTTTTATAGGCTTTTATTAGGATATAACAGGAGAGAGACGGCAGGAAAGCATTGGGCGGAGATAGGGGAGCATGATTGGGAAAGGACCTCAAGGCATGAATCGCACACTGTCGGTCACTGTAAGTGCAGTTGCGCTGTATGTCGACGCACTAACCATGAGGCTATCGGCGCCGACGAGTGTTGGTAATTTTAAGTGAGAGTGCAATTGGAATCCAGTTTTACTGCCCTGTTGGTTCAGTACTGGCATTCCTTCCTTAATGTTTTTTTCTGCAGGCTCAGCTTCAGCAACATTTAAGGTGTATGCGGGAACAATTGCTGCTAAACATGCTTCAGTTGATGGTGTTTCTTTAGGGACACATTCACTTAAGTCTTGTTTCAAGAATTCCTGTCCTGCTTTTGTCCTTGAAATCCCTTAAAAGGATTGGTCATTGGTAACTTACAGGCCTTATCAGTAAACCTATATGTTGTATGAATTTTTAAAGCCAAAAGCTAGGTTACCTATCTCAGGTTGCTTTCAATTAATTTCACTCTCAAGTTGTGTTGTTGCATTTATTTTCATCCTCCCCCCCGAGTCGCAGGAGGCTAAGAGACTGCACAGGTTTTGTACTGCGAGGGAGTTAAGACCTGTTCACGCCAAGGACAATAACTGTAACAGTAATGAATTATAGTTAAAAACACACACACACACAATGGTAACCCATTAAGGCACAGAGAAAAGATCTCATTGGAATCGTTTTCACAACATTTTTGTCCAGCTGATGAACAATAAAACATTGACAGACAATCAGAATTGATCCTGCTTTAAAGAGCTTGAACATTTAAAGGGGTCATGAACTGCCTTTTTATTGTACTGTTCTCTGAAGTCCCCTTAAAATGTTATCAAGATTTTTACATTAAAAAAAAGAATAAGCTATTTCTGTCCTGTTTTTAACCTCCCTCATTAGAACACTCTATTTGAATAGGCGTGGCAGATTGTAGACTCTGAAGTAAACGCCTACTGCTATGATTGGCTAACAGTTGTGTTTGACAGCCTGCATTCCTCATACTGTTGTGATTTTGGACAAAAATGCATAAATACATATAAAACGATCTGTAATAACAGACAGTTACTCAGTTACTCACACTTGTATGGTGGGGCATTACTGTCGGATTCAATATAGCCAGCACAGCATCGGCTTTTAGTTTCAGTCTTTCTGAAAATCCTGCATAAATAGTTCCTTGTTTGTAAACGAATCCATGGTAAAAGCAAGTGACCAAGTTCTTACTGACGCAGTCTGGAACTTCATTCAAAATAAAGTTCATTGACTCTTTCCTATCTGTTGGGATCAGAAGAAAGGCAATGCAAAGACTGCTTTTCAACAATTTAGCAATGCCTCTTGTTGTATTCGGAGCGATATTTATCATTTGGTTTCTGCGCAGACCTGCATTCACCTCTCGTTATTTACACTACATACGCAAATCGATAGGCGGGGCTAAAAAGGCAGCGATGTAGAAGCAGACGTTGATCTCCTTCTGTGGAGGCAGGGTTTAACCACACTATTACATCACAGAGTGGCACATTTCACAAACTGTCATTTTGGCAGTCTGGCTTCTTAAATATATGCTATTTTTAGACTAACAAGAAAGTTTTGAGTTATAAAAATTACAGGATGTTTTTTTTATAGTACTATGTCCTCTTATGTGTTAAAATATCAAGGGAATTTAGGTTTCCAACCCAGGCTCATTGGAAATACGTGCCTCTAAATAAATTTCTGCAACACCATTATTACGTACCTTACTGCACGTTTCGTGGCAGTTTCAAATTGAAATGTCTAGAGAGTGGCGCTAAAACACACGTTCAGTATGTGACCGTGGCACGTTTTTAATATGTTGGTACAGGCACGTATTCGTGCATTTTTATTACACTGCTTGAGGTACATATTACGGCTGTTCAGAATTCAAATATCCTGGGAGTGTCGCTAAAGGTTAATGCTCTATCGTGTTGTAAATATCCCCTACACCAAACCCAACCCTAAACCTACCTAATAGTGTTAACAAAGGAAAAAGTAATATTAAAATTAATTTGTTGATGCACCTGTGCTATTTTAACTTCCTCATGCGGATTTAAGCTGTTTTGTCGAACTAAAGTTTCACAGGGTTTGTACTGGAGCTCTTCATATCTCAAGTGCAACACTGTATCGCATGAGCTACCGAGCAAACCTACTGAATCAGAAAACTCATGCATATGAAGCTGTATATGTGACGACAACATTCAAAAGTATGATTTTTTTTTAATTGTGCAGGGTGTTAAAATTGTTTTGAAGTCATAACATAATATTCTACAAGCAATTGTGTGAAAATTAGCCTTTATAAATCAAAACTCTGTACCTGTAAATCATACTTTGGATGAAAAGGCATAAAAGTTGTCTGAATTTTACTGCCTCTAGTGTTCATCTCAACTGGAAACTACAGTGATTCGTACATTTTTGTTTTTTTCTGTTTTGCAGAAATGTATATATAGGTACGTATTTCTAATGAGCTTATGCTGTTGGTTTCTCAGTTCATGACCCCTTTAAAGCGGCAGAGTGCTATCATGCATTAGTGTGGATGCTAAGGCAGCTCTTTCTTTATTCAAGGAACCAGAACTCATACATAAATGGGACATTTTACTATTCATATACTTTATCTGAATATTATTTTCATATGCATATTGTCATCCAGACATGTGATACTGAAATCAGTAAACATGGCAGTATCACATGTCTGGATGACAATATGCATATGAAAATCATGTATTAATGGATAGAGGCCTTACAGATGTTTTGTAATGCAATTTACCTTATTGGCACAGGTGGCATTTACAGTCCGTATTTTCTTTACACTTACAATAAGGTAAATGACATTACAAAACATCTGTAAGGCCTCTATCCATTAATACTGTGAACTATATAAGAAATCCAATAATTAGTTCTTGCTCAAAACCACTCAGTACTTTGTAAACATGACTTCTATGTGCTAAAAAAATCATGAGGCATAATTTCCAGAAGTGCATAAACCCAGATTAGAGCTTGCCTGATCTAGAAAGTGCTTCATAGTTTTGGTGCTCAGACAGTCAGTAAATGGACTGTTGGTCGAATGTGAGTGGTCCATGGGCATGCCATCTGAGGCTACAGTTTAACTTGTTCAACAAGATTCAGACGGTTATGCCTCTGTTAGTAGCTGACTTGCTAAGTAAAACTGACTCTTGAAGATGATTGTTTATGCTAATGCTAATGTCCCTTTAGACAATATGAGAATGCAACACATACATGCTTTGCATTATTGTGACATTTTAAAATATGTGATATGTGAAATTGAGCTTGTGTGAAGAACAGCTTATGCTTGTTTGTATGGCCTAAGTGCTACATATTAAAATCCCCCACACTGCTTGTAATCAATAGTTGCACCTCAACAGCTACTGAATGTACTTCAATCAGTGTAATGAGCTTAATAATGGTAAAATGTGAAATATATCTGAGAAAGGTATATTCAGATTGTTATGCACTATGACATTTTTCTGTGATATGAATGAATGAATGAATACTGCAAAAAAGTTCATTTTTAAAGTTTAATTTTTAGTGGCATTGCAGTCTTGCACTTAATAAGCTCTCAGTGTTGTTTAGTATTTGTCACGTCAATAGTCTCTGCAAGTTGATTATCTGTCATGATTTCTTCTCTAGCCAGTGCCTCAAAATGACATTTCAATATCTCTCCACTAAGAACTGAGTTTCTCTGAGATGCATCCATCTATTGATCGGCATTATATTACATTTTTCTTTCTTTTTCCTCCATGCTGTTAGAGAGGTTTGTATTTTACAAAAATATAACATTGTCTCTTCTAGATGCTTCTCAAGAACCACAGAACAACACGAAATCTAAATTTACTTAATACACTTTCCCTGATCTTATTGTGCTCAGTGCATCAGTGCATGTTATTCCAAAGAAAAAGAAATGTTTGTCTCTGTAATCTTTCAACAAAATGTAATAACTTTGCCTCTAAAATGACTTTCCTTTTCAGCCAAAGCCACAAATCCCTCTTAGTTTTCAGCCCCTTCTGTCCAACCGATTGCCTCATTTCTCGTATCGAATGGCCAGTTTTCATGGTCCAATGAATTCCAAATGGATAAAAATCAAGTCCTGCCCTACCTTTTTCCTCATTGAATATCCTGTTTCTGTAAGAATTGGTTTTCTGAGGCAAAGAGGTTTAAAATTGTGTTTTAAAGAACAAAGAACCTAAATGTTTTATCCTCATTTAACCCTGAAATCAGATTTTTGAGTTTAATAATATAATTATGAAGATCACAACCAGTGTATGCTTGATAAGGCATCAACCTTTAAGTCTTTTTTATAAGAAAATGCAACACTAAAGCCAAAATTTTGAGGTTACCAGATACCAGGGAAGGAAAATACACCACCAACAGTATTGGAACTAGACCAGTAATAAATTAAAGGGCAGTCTAGACAACTGATTAGACTCTAATTGGAGTTTGAGCCATTAGCTGGGTCTCAGCCTCAAGGTCCACATTGCTTTTGGGACCAACAATATAAGATTAATGTTTAAGGCATAATGACTTCTCAACTGATTTTAAAGCATGCACTACATGTATGATCGTATGAGATTTGTTATTTTGCTGTTCTAAGCATTATTCTATAATATACAGAAAGACCTGGGTATCACCCCATTATAACACGTTGATTAAAAAGGAGCAATATGAATGCCAAAGAGGCTATAGAGCCTATACTTTTTTTTTGCTTGTTTCTTGGCATGGCTTCTGTAGTTAAATAAAATGCACATATCTCATTTCAGAGGCCAAAACAAATTAAATTCAGTCAGCTATTTGGAGCTGTATTTTTTTAATGTATGGTTGATAAAAAAAAGTCACTTTAAAACAAAACCAAGGATTTTAATTAAGACGAGGTCAAATTAAAACTCAATTGGCTTTGATTAATACAAAGGCAGACAATGAGTCTGTCCCTTTATAATGTGTCAGCAATTTAGCATTGAAACCATGCTGAAGTAGTGTCCTTTCATGTTAAAAAAAACCTGTACTGTTCTAGATTTTAATCTAAAGATTAATTACTGGTTGAATTAAATGGCTTTCAAATTATTGCAAAATTAGAATGTATATATATATATATATAATCTGCACAAAGACAATTCTGCGTAGGGGTTGGTTGTTATGACCAAAATTGTGGTGGTACGAATCTTTTCTATTAGACTAACAGTATTGGTCAAAAAAATTAAATAATGAATTACTGCACGCTAAATACCAATTTAAAAAAAGAAAAAACAGTTACATACTTTACAAATTAAAGGTATATCAACATTTGTATATTTTCTCTTTTTATTTGGAACTTGATGGAGTTAAATGAAAATGTTCTACTGTATATTATTGAAGCAAGTTGTGACATTGCTTGACCAATATTTTGTGCTGGTACAAAATCTTCACCAAATTACACATTTCTACCATCATACTCCCCAGTTCTACTTGTGTGTGTTACTTTATTATGTTGTTTATATGCCTAAATACTCAATTTGCTATTGTAATTTTCTAACTTTTATACACTTCCACTTATCAGAATCAGTTGTGACACTCCAGATTTGCTGTGCATGCAGAGAATAAACGTCAAATAAATGAACACGATGTAACCTTTAGAGACTGGTGTATCACAATGCACACTTGAGATTATTATTATTATTCTAATTCTTCCTCAATGTTTTAGTGGCCATTGACTTGACATTATGAAACAAAGACAGAACTGAGTTGTGATGTCTTCCGATGTTGATGCGGTTCTGATTTTCAAAACCAGAAGTAAATGGGAGTTCTCCATTTAAAATGCTTTTAGCCAGGCACAAAACCTTTTCTGTTTGCTGGAGCTGCCAAGATCATAACCAAATTATTTGAGATTTTAGAGCCAAATTTTGTCTTACCCACAAAATAGACCTCTTGCTGACTTCACACAACTTTAAGAGTCATCAAAAATTAATAACCTCTTCAAAAATATTGTCTGCCCATGCTTACCCTCACTTATAGAAATAAATAAAATAAAATGAAAATGTGGGGAATATTTTATGCTAATTGCTCTTCACTGAATATTGTGCTTTTTTGTCAAATAAGACGATAAAGGGAAGGTAGTCACTCTACAGGAATTACCACACATTTTTTTGTTATCTGTTTCTTATACTTAGTTATATAATATACTCTAACAGCTGTGCTGTGAATCAACACCATTAACAGCAGATCCATGCGAGTGTTTAGCTGTCCATTGTTTCTTCTCATGTGACTCTTAAACTATCCAAGCTCATCAGTTCTCCATCTTTTCTTTAATTTTGCAGCATGTGAACTGATGACGCAGGGGATCCTGGCCTTGGTCACGTCTACAGGCTGTGCCTCAGCCAGTGCTCTGCAGTCCCTGACAGATGCCATGCACATACCTCACCTTTACGTCCAGAGAAACGCTGAAGGATCACCTCGTACTGCATGCCAACTCAATCCAAGCCCCGATGGAGAGCGATACACCCTCGCAGCAAGACCGCCTGTCCGTCTAAGTGATGTCATGTTGACATTAGTTGGTGAGCTGCGTTGGCAGAAGTTCATCGTCTTCTATGACAGTGACTATGGTGAGTGATTGATTGCAAGACAGAGCAAATCCTGCTTTTGGGAAAAAGAAAAAAAAAATCTTACTAATCCTTACAGGTTGCATTCTGATGAGCAGATTATTCTAGGTATTTATTGTGGTGTGATTCCATGTGATAATTACTGATTCGGTTAAAGCGTTGTTCACAATAACAGTGATTAATTTGTTGGAGTCTCTGAGCTGTTGGATCTATCTATCTATCTATCTATCTATCTATCTATCTATCTATCTATCTATCTATCTATCTATCTATCTATCTATCTATCTATCTATTCATGGTCCAATGAATTCCAAATGGATAAAAATCAAGTCCTGCCCTACCTTTTTCCTCATTGAATATCCTGTTTCTGTAAGAATTGGTTTTCTGAGGCAAAGAGGTTTAAAATTGTGTTTTAAAGAACAAAGAACCTAAATGTTTTATCCTCATTTAACCCTGAAATCAGATTTTTGAGTTTAATAATATAATTATGAAGATCACAACCAGTGTATGCTTGATAAGGCATCAACCTTTAAGTCTTTTTTATAAGAAAATGCAACACTAAAGCCAAAATTTTGAGGTTACCAGATACCAGGAAGGAAAATACACCACCAACAGTATTGGAACTAGACCAGTAATAAATTAAAGGGCAGTCTAGACAACTGATTAGACTCTAATTGGAGTTTGAGCCATTAGCTGGGTCTCAGCCTCAAGGTCCACATTGCTTTTGGGACCAACAATATAAGATTAATGTTTAAGGCATAATGACTTCTCAACTGATTTTAAAGCATGCACTACATGTATGATCGTATGAGATTTGTTATTTTGCTGTTCTAAGCATTATTCTATAATATACAGAAAGACCTGGGTATCACCCCATTATAACACGTTGATTAAAAAGGAGCAATATGAATGCCAAAGAGGCTATAGAGCCTATACTTTTTTTTTGCTTGTTTCTTGGCATGGCTTCTGTAGTTAAATAAAATGCACATATCTCATTTCAGAGGCCAAAACAAATTAAATTCAGTCAGCTATTTGGAGCTGTATTTTTTTAATGTATGGTTGATAAAAAAAAGTCACTTTAAAACAAAACCAAGGATTTTAATTAAGATGAGGTCAAATTAAAACTCAATTGGCTTTGATTAATACAAAGGCAGACAATGAGTCTGTCCCTTTATAATGTGTCAGCAATTTAGCATTGAAACCATGCTGAAGTAGTGTCCTTTCATGTTAAAAAGAAACCTGTACTGTTCTAGATTTTAATCTAAAGATTAATTACTGGTTGAATTAAATGGCTTTCAAATTATTGCAAAATTAGAAGGTATATATATATATATATATATAATCTGCACAAAGACAATTCTGCCTAGGGGTTGGTTGTTATGACCAAAATTGTGGTGGTACGAATCTTTTCTATTAGACTAACAGTATTGGTCAAAAAATTTAATAATGAATTACTGCACGCTAAATACCAATTTAAAAAAAGAAAAAACAGTTACATACTTTACAAATTAAAGGTATATCAACATTTGTATATTTTCTCTTTTTATTTGGAACTTGATGGAATTAAATGAAAATGTTCTACTGTATATTATTGAAGCAAGTTGTGACATTGCTTGACCAATATTTTGTGCTGGTACAAAATCTTCACCAAATTACACATTTCTACCATCATACTGCCCAGTTCTACTTGTGTGTGTTACTTTATTATGTTGTTTATATGCCTAAATACTCAATTTGCTATTGTACTTTTCTAACTTTTATACACTTCCACTTATCAGAATCAGTTGTGACACTCCAGATTTGCTGTGCATGCAGAGAATAAACATCAAATAAATGAACATGATGTAACCTTTAGAGACTGGTGTATCACAATGCACACTCGAGATTATTATTATTATTCTAATTCTTCCTCAATGTTTTAGTGCCCATTGACTTGACATTATGAAACAAAGACAGAACTGAGTTGTGATGTCTTCCGATGTTGATGCGGTTCTGATTTTCAAAACCAGAAGTAAATAGGAGTTCTCCATTTAAAATGCTTTTAGCCAGGCACAAAACGTTTTCTGTTTGCTGGAGCTGCCAAGATCATAACCAAATTATTTGAGATTTTAGAGCCAAATTTTGTCTTACCCACAGAATAGACCTCTTACTGACTTCACACAACTTTAAGAGTCATCAAAAATTAATAACCTCTTCAAAAATATTGTCTGCCCATGCTTACCCTCACTTATAGAAATAAATAAAATAAAATAAAAATGTGGGGAATATTTTATGCTAACTGCTCTTCACTGAATATTGTGCTTTTTTGTCAAATAAGACGATAA
>NW_015505422.1:1116100-1116438 GCF_001515645.1 Sinocyclocheilus grahami
TTAAAAATTAGCACATCCTTTTTGAGAGTGTAAATTCACTTCACCAGCTAATTACACTTCAACAGTGATGCTATAAAGGTACAGCAAAAGTGGAAGTTCGAAGACAGTGCTCTTTGCACACTTTCTTGGCTAATCCATTCAGAATTTGAATAAGTTTTGTTTTGCATGATGCTAAGAGGACCAGTCACAGGTTACATGCTGCAAAGGTTCGGGAGTGACATCCGCATATAAATGTGCCATTTATATGTGAATGTTACTATCAATGGACAGGGCAAAAATATGTCAACATAGACGTACATTAAGGCTAGAGCACCCTCACTAATTTCAGAAGCACCCTC
>NW_015505422.1:1117646-1119295 GCF_001515645.1 Sinocyclocheilus grahami
ATTTGCAAAATGCAATTTGCCCCCTGCTTCTCTATTTTTTCCTCTGAAGAAAAGACCCCAGACATCTCACATCTTTCAGAAGTGATCTCTCAAAAAGAGGTGCCTGTGCTCAAATTCCAATGTCTGTAATATAATCCAGATATCTCAGTATAGACTGAAATATTTCTCAACAAATTCTTCAAAGAATGAATGATCTGAATTATTCTATCCAGATCCATTTAACGCAATATTCTCACCTTCAACAAGTGACTCTTTATCTCTCCCTATAGGGATTTTTTGAGAAACATCTGAGATGAAGTTATTACTTACATGAAACATAACTGAAAATGCCTTTACATTTTCTAAGATATGAAAGTGCAATCTCTGAACAATAACATTTACCTCTAGGTACCCTCTTTAAATTTTTCACCTGATCTGTAATATCTTATTTCCAGAATTTCTGTAAAAAAAACAAATCTATTTCCAGGTCAAAAGACTAGAGAGCTGACTTTATCTTGAGGTCTGATTACACCTCCATATCTCTGCCTGTTAAATAAAAATCACATAATGCTACTTTGTTTGAGGCACAAAGTGAGAAGGTTTATTTTGGAGTGCTTTTTACCTCAAGCAACACTCAATGCTGCCGTGCTGTAAACGTCTTAAGATCTCAGAGCTGAAGTATTAAAGTCTGTGTACTGGTGCCACACAGTATGACATACGCCCAGCATCCAAAATTAAATCCCGCCATGCACAAAATGCAAATTATAACTTTGTGACCTTTTGTGATTTGCATGTCTTTTAACTTTTATTTTCTAACTTTATATATGACAATACCAGAACTCCAAGTGATGACAATTATGAAGAAAATTTTTAATAATATACAGAGCAAAGAGGGAAAAAATTATCAGTTAACATTAGCATCTAACTAACATTAGCATTGCTGTTCTTTACAACAATGGTATTAGCCGCTGCACTGTCATCTATCGTCAAAGATAGTACCATAGCAATTTTTTATTATTATATATAAATCTTTACCAAGAAAGTGGCAAGATGAATACCACTATTTTCTGTTTCAAACTTTCACATAGCATCTTTAAGTTATAATAACATTAAACATTCAAATCCAGATTTTGATTTTCAAAGATTTATAATAAAATGGTTATTTTTTTCCCAAAATGCAATAAATCCATGACACTTTTTCTTCAAAATGCAATAAATCCATTGAACCAATATTAAATTTATTTAGTTATTTTTCATATTGAAACTTGAAAATACACAACATAATAAGTTGATCCACATATGACAGCCTCTGAACTTGGTCAATACTAATCTTATATACAGGCACTGGACTAAACATACATTCAATCAGTCATAGCTCCAAAGAGAATTCAACGGGTCATCTTGTTAATGCTATAAATTAATTGCAACAATAAAAGACAATTTCATCATGAACATACATGAACAACAATATCACATTAAACCACAGAAATTCCAAAATGACATTTCCCTTACATTCAACTTCCAAAAGCGCATTCATCTTTGCCATGTTACATTCATTTAGTTGACTGGTACTATACGCTGCATTAACAAAAACATTAATGGCATAAATAAAAACACTTACACTAACAAGCTACGCAATATCGCATTCATAATCGAATGCGACTCATCTG
>NW_015505422.1:1125755-1126739 GCF_001515645.1 Sinocyclocheilus grahami
GCATTCTGCAGAAAAGGGAGACTGACGTTTGTCGCGGTTTGGAAAAAAAGGGAGAAAACGTTACCTTTATAAATCCATTTTTACTAAAAGTGTGCATCATCTTTTGAGTCAAATTCTTACATTTGATCAGGCAATTATAACAATACTACATTTAGGCTGTTACTAAACAAATGAAATCAGTATCAATAAAATTAATCTTTGCCTAAGTTGAATATGAAGTGGCATTTAGATGTATTTACACATGTTAATACAGCTTAGAGGGACATGGGATGCTTTAACCTGCAGTTACAAATGCATAAATAAAGTTTTGATATTTTAAACATGAAATGTTGAATAGTGATATTTAAATTATTAAAAAAAATTAAAGATACTTTAAATGTGAAATTAAATCCGCCAGTAAGTGGCAGCAAGTCACTGTTAAGTCAGTCATTGTGAATGAACCGAATTATTTAAACGGTTGATTTTGCTCAGAGATGCAAATCAGCACTGTGTTTGGAATGTTTTCTGTTGGCGAAATAACGCAAAAACAGCCAATATGGTGTCTAAAACGTAAGTCTTTTGATATGAACTTATTGTTTATTGAACTGTTGTATAAAATCAATATCACATTTGTAACCATGCTGTTTTTTTTTTTTAACAGCACTCTTCGTGTGATATTAACTATATGAATTGATATAAATATATACATTTTCCAACCTCCTTATCTTGAATTATGTGATAATTCGTAATGCATATTAACAGACTGAATCATGCAATGAAAGAATGCACTCTAAATGCGCACAGCACAAAGTTAGTCTAACCAGACTACATCACGTCGCGTATGCGTGCACTTTGTAACTTAGGTGTGTTTTGTTTTTGCAATATACTTGATAATGTCATGATGTCTCACGAGCTCAGTATTTGCACTAAACCTGCGCAGATTTGGCTTGCATGAACTTGCCAAAGAAATTAATGAGTGAACATAACTTATGAAAAGTAACCCGC
>NW_015505422.1:1126801-1155828 GCF_001515645.1 Sinocyclocheilus grahami
ATATATATATATATATATATATATATATATATATATTTTTTTTTTTTTGTCTTTGTTGGTCTTTCTGACTTCAGACTATTCTTCTTCTTCGGCCACACAGGTAATTATTATCTTGCTGTCTCTGTTGGTAAATTGCAGGGCTGGGCAAAAAAGAAAACATTTTTTGTTTTATGACGTCAATTCAATATCGAATCTCAAGCCGCAAATCAATATTTTCCAGTATTTATTTCAGCAAACATTAAACACAAGATCTGATTAACGTTAATCTTATCATTAGTCTTCTTCAATAGATGTCACCCTCTTAATCACCTTGTGCGATGTTACAAACGGAAAGCCTGTCATTCATTCAGTGCTCATGGCGGATATACTGTTGACAAGAACCAAAACAAAGCAATATGCGTGATTTGCAATGTTCAGGTGAAATGCTATAGTAATAGTACAAATCTTTGGGCGCATTTGACATCACGCAAAAGGTGCCATGATTTCCGCAGTGAATGAATGGCGGATGGCACAGATGCACTGTTTTGTTTACTACACACATACTAAAGCACGGACGCTTGCTGTGTTTTCAGTCTCTGCTGTCTCAATATATGATGATATGAACAAACACATATCATTTCCAGCTGCTCTGAGAGCCACTTCATTAGCATTTTACTGTTTTATTTGAGAATATCAATATAACCTACACAGCAGCTGCAAGTTCTTCATGTCAACCTGTCAAAATAAAAGTTTGGTTTAACGTGAAGAAACTGTGAAAGAAATATATTACTAATGTGCAGTCTTAAGACTCAGTGTAACACCAATACTACTAATAATAAATATTAATAAAACTTTATTTTTAAAGGAATAATATTTTTTTATTATTATTTTAACAGTAAACCTATGTTGTGCAGCACTTTGTTTGCCAAAAAATAAAAAGTTTTAATTTTAATTTGATTAGCATAAATTTAATTAATGTTTTATGCCTTCATTTGATTAACACAAAAACATTGTTAGGGCCCTATTGTTTAAAAAAAGGACCCTATAGACGTTTTTCCTGAAGTCATGGCTGACTCTTAACTGGAAGGATTTCCAGTCGCCAGTGTTTCTAGTCAAATTAGCCTATATTCCGATCTGATAATCTAATGTTAAACCTATTTAAATGTTTTTAAAAAGCACATGGCTCCATAGCGCCATCACTTTACAGTGTCGCAATGACTGTCATTTGTCAGTGCCTCACTCCTCAAAGTTTAATGAGTATTTAGATGACACAAAGTTGCTGACGTTATCTACATTATAAACAAATGGGCACTATTTGAATGGGCTCCTATGGAGACCAGAACAGAAGAGCGTCCAATCGTAAGTTAGAATTCATAATGGCGGTGCTCATCATCTACTCAGGAAAAAGGTCTATACAAAAAATATGTTTAAAATACAGGCCTGTGGCTCTTCATTTCTTTTTTATGAATTCACCATTTGTAAACTGATGTTTACAGTTTATTTTTATTTTTTAGAAATATCAGTAGCATTTGTTTTAAAACTATATTCACTGAATGTAATACAAAAATAAATCAAGAAATTAATCCGATCGAATTGAGAGCTTACAAATCGGAATCGAATCGGGACTTCTGAATCAATACCCAGCCATATTAAATTGCAACAATAAGTGTATTCTATTATCTAATTTATGTCATTTGCAACACCAAACACTATGCTACTAGTGTATCTATATGAGGTGACAGCCACGGATTCTTTCCAATGTTTAACTGAAATCACATCATTTCAGCAGTGGCAAATTACCTATGTATGTCACGTAGCGATGCACAGCAAAATCCCCAGAGTTAAATCAACTCTGCTCAGAGTACATATTGTCCCAATCTACAAAGTGTTAAAGTAACACTGAAGCCGAGTTAAAGTTAATGGGATAATTAAGCAATTAATTAATTGATGAGTGAGCATTAGTAAAGAAAAACCGCTGTTAACAATGTTGAAGATGGACAACTACAGCTCAGGCTTTTAGACATGAAAACATATCACATAATCCTCAACAGTGGTAACTCTGCTTCAGTGTTACTTTAACACTCTGTAGATTGGGACAATATGTACTCTGAGCAGAGTTGATTTAACAGAGTTGATTTTGCTGTGTGTGCAGTAATCCACAAAGCAGAGGGAGACGAAGGAGAGTTCAATAACTTTTAATAATCCCGAAAACCGGGTTAAGTCAACACATAAACTCATCTACAAACTGACTTTAACACCGCACAAAGACAAACTGAACAGGCTAGAGCTTAAGTAGGGAGGCGCATGAGGATAATTAACAGAACACAGGTGAACAGAATAACACAATCAAACGTGAGGGAAAACTAGGTCAAGGAGAGCACATGGGCAGAAAACACAACAAAACAGGTCCATATGTCTGACATTGTGTCTATAAAACGTTTTTAATAAAACAAATAAATAAAAAAAAATTGTGAGTACAGTCTTCATCTCATTTGTGTGTCGACAATCAGATGACTCTTCCAAAAAACGCACACATTCAAGAAATAAGTTAAAACTTTTTTTTTTATCTCATTAGGTGTGAATTTAAATAACATATAGGCTCCAACTATTTTTAAATAACATTAAATCAAGTATGGTTATGCATGTCACTTTCAATCTATGCAATGCTGACTTTTAACAAACTCATTTAGATTTGTTTGTGACACACTGTTATGATGTGCAGAAAACAGAACGCAATGACCTCAAAAGAACTCTCAAAATAATTTTTGATACATCTTTACAATGTATTACATGAGATCTCGGTTAATAGAAATGCACTAGTAATGCAGCGTTACCTAATTTTGCAATCACGTTTGAATTTTAACCACAATGTTCCTCCATAGACTTCAGCAAGTCTGATGTACAGTCACGCTCATTCCCAGTCTCACACCAGAGAAGCTGTGTGTCACATCAGCACAAGCTATTTCCAGCAAGATGTCACCATCAGCTGGCGTTTACATGAAACATGATTAAACATGAATCATTTCCTGTGGATATTATTTATTTTTTCCTGTTAATTTGACCATTTTCATTCAGCACTTGAATTTGACACATCTCAAATTATTAGCTGATGTGTGTAATTCTTTACTCTCTCAGGAAAAGGTAAAAAAGCTGTCACAGGGGTGGTATCTTCTTAATAGGTAAATCCACAATTCTAATTATCTAAAAATAATGACTTAAAAGTCAAAGTTACTTCAATTTATTACATGTTTCAAGGTACGGAATGTTATTTGTCTACTGCACTAGCAAAATAAACGGTTTACAGGTGCAGGGTTGAATATTCTCTGTTTTTTGTTTGTATGCAACAGCAAAGGAAAACACCTTTCTTTTTTGCCTGCTGCGACAAATATACAAGGTGAGGTCAGAAGTACCATTTGTGTGTGGGAATTGGAAAAAAATAGCCTATGGCACCAGAGCGAGAAAGAATCGTACTGAAGCTAGACTGAAAAATTCACGTAGATCTCTCTCTATATCTATATATATAGAGGGATTTTTTGGGGGGGATTTTGGGGGCGGGAGCAAGACAAAACATAAACATTGTGGGTGGGAGCAGGAAGAAATATAGTTTTATTTTAAATGAGAGCAAGACAGATTTCCACAGGACTGAAAAATTGATCCCGCACAGACCTCTAGATTCAGAAGCGCCACAATGAGCGATTCTGCCATTACGTGCGCATACATACTCTTTTTAACGTTGTCCTCCAAAGCCATCTCAATATCACTGTCTCTGATGAGCTAAAGCATTTAAAAGATATGGGACATTTATTCAAGTTAAGGCTTTTGTTGGGTTTTATTGGGAGCAGATGGGGCTGGGGGCTGGCGGTCCAGGGCCAAGCTCAGACTGGACTCCCACTGACAGCTGAATGATAATGATTAAGGAGAGACCTTGGATTTCCGTGCTGTTTCCCATCTCCCCTGCATCTCCCTTGTGCTCTTTCTCTTCTCAAGCTCTCCGATCACTGTCACACGCCATTTCCCCCTCTCTCTCTCTCTCTCTCTTTCTCTCTCTCTCACACACACACTGTCCTTTACTCTGAAACATCAAACACACTCAAGAACAAACGCACACAGCCAGGCCTCGGAAATGTGTCCCGCTCACTTCCTGTGATGCTGCGATCTGCTCTGTTGTGTGAGTTCACACAATGTCCCTTCCACACTACAGCACAGCAGGCTGGCCCAAGTCAAACCTCTGTCCATTTGGGAATTATGACCATTTTAATGCATTTATTTATTTATTGTTTGTTTGTTTGTTTGTTGGTTGGTTGGCTTCATCACCTAGGAATGAATAAGAAAAGAGAAATACTAACAGAATGAAGGTCTAACCAAAGTCGCTCAGCCGTCCACACTGCCATAACACTCACAGTTTGTTGTTGATGTATTCCAACACTTTCTCTCACACATGACTTCATTGCACTTTCTTCACAGTAGGGCCCTTTTTTCAGTTTGCTGTCATTCACTAGTTGGCTTCTGCACTCCCTTTGGAGTGGCTGAATACTGTCCTCATAGACACCTCCTGTACGAAGTCCCATTTCCCGCTGAAACGCTCCTCTTGTATTCTTTGTGCAGCCAACATTGAGATACCCCATTGTTTTGTAGCCTGCAGCCTATTTCCGAGGTGCACCATGGTCTTTATGCAACCATAAAGCAGAATGCGCCAGAAACTGCATTTTCTATTCACATGGTGGATTTCCTACAGTCCCTGAATATTTTGCAGTAGTGCATCGATGCCATACCCAAAAGGACTGACGGGTTACAGCAGTGTTCTTCAAATCTGGCCCTGAAGGACCACTGCCTTGCAGAATTCAGCTCCAGCCCTAATCAAAGATGCCTTAGCAAGCTAATCAAGGTCTTTAGAGTTACTGGGCCTCATTTATCAATCTAACGTAGAAACGAGCGCAGATCTGTGCGCACAAATCAACTTATGACAGAATTCATGCGCATATAAAGCTAAAGCCCTGTACAAAACAACAACAAAAAAGACATTCTAATCTTACTGATTAACGATCGACTAATGAGCTTCGTTTGACGGTCAGGAATATAAAAATGAACAAAATGCTGGTCAATCTACAATTCTCCACCGTATTTACTATGCTGCGCGCAAGTTCAGGTAACTCAAAAACTTGCGTACACGAGCTGAGACCAGACGTGAGATTTGATCGTAGCCACCGCTCACGTCCATATTGATAAATTCCAAATTTTGCGTTGAAACGACCGTACGCTCAATTTTCTGTCGTACGTTCGTTTCGTAAATGAGGCCCACTGTGTGTGTGTGTTCTGTGTTCTGTGTTCAACTTCAACGGCTCTGAGCAGACCGATTGGTGTCTGAATTAAAGCAGTGCATGACAGTTAAAAATGTAATGTAGTTCAGGCCTATTGTTTCATGATTATGACAATAAAACTGATAAAAAACATGGTATAGGTCTCCTGGTATTATATTGAACTTTATTCTTCTACATACAGACACTGTACTAGGCAGTAAATGTACATTATGAAGTACAGAGTGAAAAGTGTTTATTTTGCTACATGAAGAAGTCTGAAACGTCTTTATATTTGAGAAATATTGCATCTAATCCACTTAATCTCTGCAAGTGTCACTATGGGAAGCAAAATGGCTGCATCCTTCCTATACCTAGACCAGTCCTGCTGAGACTTCTAGACTAGAGTTCTCTGCAGAATTAAATGCTAGAATGAGAAGGTCTAGTGAGTAAGCATGGAAACATCACGTTTGAAATAATCACCTATCACACACAAACTAACCACAAGCTCTACTTTCAGCACAATGGTAACCACAGAAGCTTCAACATAACCTCTGTAAAATGTCACATATAACAGCATTAAACACTAATAGGCCCTTTCCTTTCCTAAAAACACATAAAATGACACTTTCAGTTTCAACATTTATTCTCCTTATCCAGTCTCATGCTGGAACTAAAATTCCACTGCCTAATTTCCTGCATAAAGGTATCAAGACAGTTTAATTAAGTTACTACAACTTAATAATAATAATTACAATATTTGTAAGTTGATGCAATGATCAATATTATTATGTCAACAGAACAGATCAAAATAATGTTATTAAATTAAAAAAATTTAATCAATAATGGATAAATAAATTAGAATTTTTATTTTGCAACCATGCATGAAATTAAAGTCGGCATGAAATGGAAGTAGCGATTGTCTTTTATTCTCTGCTGTGATGTATATCCGAGTGAAATGGCATCTGAAATGAGAGGGTGGGACTTGATTTCGTCCTTCGGGAATTGATTGGATCGTTGGAAGTTGGGGCGTTGCAAACAAAATGGAGGCAGATCTGAATGCCAGTTTGCAGTTAGTGGTGGGGGATTTCTCTCCACTGGATTCACAACAGACACCCAAGCATGAATAAATGTTTTTTTTTTGAGGATGACGACGACGATCAATGGCACAAAACATGCCTAAACAGAGAGAGAGAGAGACTGCCTGAATGACTGAGCGGGTCCTCCATCAGGTTAAGTCATATTCATGAAAAAAATTAGTTTGCGATGTCCTAAGAGTAATGTTGTTGCAATATCCTAATATCTTTTCAATGTTTAGGGGTAACGTACTCTCTCATGCTATAAAGTGAAGCATCAGCTTCAGCTTTTCCCCCTGTCGTTTATCCCAGCGTTTACCCCTCATATCACTAGCTCCGCCCTTGCACCATAGCTCATGACCGGGAGAGAAGATGAGTCGTTTTGAGGGGGAGGGGAGGTTAACGTTTTGATGAAAGACTACGAGGGCACATGAATTTAAAAAAAATAATGAAATGCACGGATAAATTATTTTAATAAACACTACAGTATTCCATTAAAAAAATAAGAATTTTCAATTTTGATTTCATGGTGACTTTAAGTTGTGGTAATGCTTAAAATACTTAATGATTATTTTCCATTAATGCACAATAATGACAATTGTCTATAGTCTCCAAGTGGTTTGCATAATGGCAGTGTAGCATTATCTTTGTTGTTGTTGTTGTTTTTTTAATTGGACTGTTTGCAAAGGATTGTACACTTGATGCATCCTTCAAAATGAAGGATGAATGAAAGACACGAAACAAGGGTGGCTTTCCAAAGATCCCTTAAATTAAGACGGCATTCAATGGTGCTTGGAGACGTATGTGGCAGCCAGGATATTCAGCCTTACTAGAATACAGCCTTCCAATTTAGAAGCATTTACTAGAAAATGCAGGTAGGTGAGTTTGAGTTTTTTTGATCATTTCTCTTTCCATCAAGCTGAGTGGGAAGATGCTTGTGAGCTCTAATTTCTCACCTGAGGAAAAGAGAGAGAGAGAGAGAGAGAGAAGCTTTGTGTGGTAACATCTAAATTAATTGATCTTAGATATCACTTGTGTGGGTGCTAAGGAGACTGCAGTCACAAAGGGAACGTGGTAGAGCATTTGCCTAAACAGGATTCGAACCACACTGATAGATATAAAACTATATTTTTTGTTGAAAATTCTCCTGTACGTGGACACTGGTGCAGCATGACAGTTCCACTCATATGGTGATCACTGGAACTTACAGGTTACCACTTTCTATGGTAAAATATGAAAAATATGATTTACTACCAAACTGACTACATTTGGACAACAACAAAAACTACTTTTTTAATTGTTGGATCTGTTAGAACAGCTCCTTAAGGTAACAGTGGTCTTTTTTTAACACAGTTAGGTACTTACATGTTCTCTTCACTTGTTTTCTGCTTTTGGTTTCATCAAATAATCTATAGAAACCAAAATACTGTGACATGATAGAACACCAGCAAGAAAATATCAGTGCCCCGTACCCTTTGCCTTATTTCATTGTACTTGTGGCTTTGAACTTAAAATATTCTCCAGAGTTTAATACTGTTCTTTCCATTTTGTTGATAACAAAATGACAGAACTGTACCTGTACTGATTGCCCTCCTCACACTGACTACTAATGTAACGGCTGAAATTTGATATTACATTAGTGTTTGACGATCTTTTAGCTTTTTCTAAATTGTATTGCCTATTTCAATTATACACAATGTGAAGTATTCGTCATGTGAAGATCCATTGTGTGTGGTACACTGTGACTCCCGCACAATAAAATCCAAACTGTAAACTCTAATATGCAGGAGAAAGAAGATCACCAATTTACTTAAAGGGGTCATATGATGCGATTTCAATTTTTCCTTTCACTTTGGAGTGTCACAAGTTCTTGGTGCATAAAGAAGATCTGTAAAGTTGCAAAGACTAAAGTCTCAAATCCAAAGAGATATATTTTATAAAAGTTAAGAGTCAGCCACACCTACCTAAAACGGCTCGTTCTAACGCGCCCCCACATGTCTACGTCACGATGTGGGAAGATTTGCATAATGCCTCCCAAATGTTCACGCAAAGAAAGAAGGCGTAACTTTTATTCTCACTGTAGTATTGTTGTTGCCGCTGCCATGTCGTGAAGGCGCTGTGTGTTTCGTTGTGAAAGCGAAACTACTTTGTTTGGCCTTCCAAAAGAGGACGATATCTGCTTCATCATGCCTAGAGCTGATCTGTGCTGGTCGCTGAGGAAATACATCAACTTCGCGCTGTGGATCGCCGGATCGGCTTTTACCATGGACAAAGCGGAGTCCAGCCCGGGGTCGTCACATGGGGTTGCCGCAAGCACGCCGGCCGCTCCTTCGTTGAATCCGCCGGCTGCACCGTTCTCAAGCCCGCCGACCGTTCCTCACTCTAGCCCGCAGTGTGTGATGCTGTGTGTTTCGTTGTGAAAGCAAAACTACTTTGTTTGGCCTTCCAAAAGAGTACACGAGTAGAAATCAGTGGTTAAAATGTATTTACAACACTGTTCCAGAACAGTTCAACCCAAATATTCCGATGTGTGCAGCGCATTTTATGGAGGACTGTTATCCTGATCCTGGGAGAGTAGACTAAAATGCCGGCTGTTCTGACTCACAGTCTGTAAGCACGTTTTCATATTTAAAGGATTTGCCACTGATTATTCAAACGCGAGTTTTGAGCAGTGTAAAGTAGCGATTGTTGTTTGTCATTTCTCTGCTCACAAATGCAGACATGATTTTATGTTTATGCGGCGCGATGCAACGCAACGCGTAAAAAGACAGTATAAGTCATTATAATCCGTAATTATGTCCCCACTGGATGCAACAAATGCCTCGTTTATAATGGGTTTTAATGTTTTAGCCTCGTCGCTCCGGCCTGGACACGGCATCACAGTATGGTAAGGGGCGTAACATTTCCGTCACACGCTTGAGGTATGCGGCCAATCACAGCACACCTCTCTTTTCAGACCGATGAGCTTTGTAAAAATTGACGCGTTTCAGAAAGGCGGGGCATAGAGGAGAAACAATAATGTACAGTATGTGGAAAATAATGTGCTTTTTGAACCGCATAATTGAACTGCATAAACACATTTCATTACACCAAATACACAAAATAATGTTCTTTTTAGCAACATCATATGACCCGTTTAAGTAAAACACTCCAGATTTTCCATACCAGAATCCTGATGTCATTAGCGTCCAGGACAACAGTGGATAGTCATTTGTAACCATTGAACTGAGTTCAAATGATTCACCTTAGCATCATGCTGGCAGCTCATGCAAATAGTGTACTTTGGTTGCCCTACATATGCACAGCTCATTAATTACCTTTGCTTTGCTGAGTTTTTCATTAGCTATTTATGCCCCACTGCTCTGATGTTTGAAGTAAACACACTGTAAATGACAATAGAATATTGTTAGCTGTAAACTTATTAAGATGACCTGTCATGATATAAATGCCATGTAAAGAAAAGCAGGTTGGTCACACAGACATCTGTCTTCAGCAATGATTAATATGGCAGAGATTCACTAGATTGGGGCATTTGAAGAATGAGTTAGTTATGCGTGATTTTGGGGGCACATAAAATATGTCTATAAATATCAACTTAAAAATGACTGATTCCATGTCTTCAATAATGTTGCAAGGCAGTGAACAACATTTATGAATATGTTTGTACAAACAGCACTCACATGACAATTCATAACTGTTTTACATTTTGGTGGATTAGTGGCTTAAATGTTTTTTTTTTCACTTATAATGGTTTGGGGTGGGCTTTCATGCTTTTTTTTTTTTTATCTCTCCCTAAAAATCATCCAAATTCATAAGAAATTGCCAATTAGTAACAAAACAACAACCTGTGTCTGTGTCAAACAGCACTCACATGACAATTCATAACTGTTTTACATTTTGGTGGATTAGTGGCTTAAATGGGTTTTTTTTCACTTATAATGGTTTGGGGTGGGCTTTCATGCTTTTTTTTTTATCTCTCCCTAAAAATCATCCAAATTCATAAGAAATTGCCAATTAGTAACAAAACAACAACCTGTGTCTGTGCTGGACCTTTGCAGTACAGTGCTAAATAAATTTAACTATTAACTTAGAGTAATATTTGGGAAATTGTGTATTTGGTTATGATGCTGATATTTCATTAATGAAGCTTACTGTATATTTAAACACAATTGATTCAATACTCTAACTCAGGTGTCTTAAATGTAATTTGTCAACACATTTGTCATTGGAAATACATTTCACATTTGCAAAAGCATACTTGTGTGTTCCTCTCACACTGATTACAGGGTCAAATGATAAATGATAGTGTCAATTTGTATTTTTTTTCACACTGTTCCTTGCACTATGCAATGTTATAACCTCACAACATTTTTACCATAGTGCACTTAATTAGAAACTTCTACATTTTGATGTTTGCTTTCCATAATCCTCTCAACTTTTTTTATTTAGTAAATTTGCTTAGTAGCTAAACACAGCACATGTCACAGTAAAAGGCTCAAAGGCGTGTGAAAGCAAGCTAAAACATCATGGATGCTTTGTTATCACTATAGTTTAGGTTTAGGGTGGGGGTATGTTGATTTTAAACACAAAAGAGTTAACCATTTTGTACCACTTGCCAGACATTTAATTTCTAAACTTCAGTGGTATGTGCATTGACCAACATAATAAAATGTTGCCTTAAAAATGTTTTTGCATTTAACTGTTTCTGAGAAAATTTAACATGCTACTCAGTGGCAGTCACAATACATTTCACTTTGAAACTGCCATGAAATATAATTAATTAGTATTCATATGAAATATGAATACTATTCTCTCCCTCCTTCATTAAAGGGGTAAAGTTAGACATCAAATGTCTTAGTATTCCTCAATCTATTCATTATAAACAATATAACAAAAAAATAAAATATCTGTTTTATGATGAATTGTTTGTAAAAAAGTGTATAGGGTTGCTAGTGACCTGAGGTATGTAATAATGTAAGCATATTTTCCCTGTGCAACAATAATTAAATATCTGATGACTCAAGTGCAGTTCACCTTTATTCCTTAACGTGGCATTGTTTGATAGACAATGATGACGTGATGTTATCACTCATAATTACCACATGACATACAACAAAAGAACATTATCAGGAAATATTTAAATGGCTTGAATGGCTTTACTGCAAAGCAATTACTATACACAATGAAATATAAGTGTCATTTTCATTTGATGTTAGATGTGGTGAATAAGCTGTCAGCGATCAAAATATTTATTTATTTTGAAGTCATTGAAAAAAGAGATTATGGTTGAGATCGGGAATATGAGCCAGGTGCTGAATGTACTGGGGATGTGCACTGTGATGATGACAGTGATGGTAAAGTCATGTGCTCCCATTGAGCCCTTGAGTTCCAAAAAGCAACACAATATGCTTTATTTTATTCTTTTGTGATTGTTGTTAAAATATCTGGAGAGTTTTCCGCTAATGCAATAGTTAGAGATCTGTCTGTGTTGGATATATATGGTCTGGTTCGCTAAAGGCGTGAATATGTAACAATGATTGGCGAAACATCCATGCATTTAAGGCTTAATAAACCTACATCTGAAATGGAGAGAGAAAAATGCCTCTTGTGGACATTTAACCTGAAAGTGCAGGAAATGTTAAAGATTGTGTAAATCATTTTAAAAGATTTTGGCATAATTATGGCATAAAATGGCGCTGTGCATGAAATGGAAATGTTCAGAAAGAGCTTGTCATTAGCTTGTTCCTAATTTGTTATAGTAGCTTTATGATGTTTCCCCTGCATGGAAGGTTTGTTTAGGTTTTGTTTGAGTTTGCATAATACAGTTCATGATTTTGATTCGTCTCAACAGTTTATCACTGTGAATGGGGTGACGTTTCAGCAATTTCAGTAGGCTGATGGCAATTCCACTAGCAGGGCTTTCTTTGCTACTAAAATGCTCTGATTACTCGTAAATGAATGCATTGCTCACAATGTAAATGAATGAATTGCTCATTGACACCCCTCACTTTTCCTCATCTTTAATTCTTAATTAGGAGATATTTCAGAATCCACTTAAGTATTGTTTGACAGCTCATGCATATTTAGACAAATATGTATAAGGGCATATTAACATGCAAAAAATCAGTGCATACGAAATGACTCAATTATGCAGGATGAGCCACAGCTCAGTGCACTGACATCGACAAGCTTTTATGCATGCTTAAAATGGCTTAATCTTTCCATACCGAAATAGACTTTCGTTTTATATGTCCACATAATCACATGGTTGTTGCTAAGATGTGGCTAGGTGGTTGCTTACTGGTTCAAGTAAAAAAACGAACCCACCCTCAAGTTCCTATGATATTAATGTCTCTAGATGCAAATATGCGTTTTTCTTTTCACTTCACTGAAAAGCATAAGTCACTGATCCCATAGAAGAATAATAGCACAGGAGAGGCCTCAGCAAGCTGTATGATCAGAGGTACTGTATCATTCACGTTGCTAGGACAATAGATGCACAAGTTTTACCCTGAAATATAATACTTGGGGTGGGGGATTTTTACAGGAATGCGTACCTAAGCAGCTATACCACTAAGGCCGAGAGACTAAGATATTATGACAGAGTAACTAAGTAAATGATTCTGTGGTTGTATGCTGAATTGTTATTCAGTTTTGTCACTACAATGGTTGGAGTTGAACCACAGACATCTTAATATGTCACATCTCTTCTCATCTTACTGTTTAATGGATCACATTGGAAAGCACTACTGCGACATTGTTCATCTTTCATTTTCCTCTTTGTCCCCATGGCCGTGTTTTGTGGAAGAGGTACAAGCTTGCCCATCTGGCAATCATGTCAAATTTTGTTTCTCACTTCTAGATCTTTCAAACAAATATTTAAGTTCTATTCTGTCACTGTCACTCACGACTTCAAATCGGATCTTGTCTTTTTCAGATATCTCCTCTAGTCCTTCAGACACATTCTTGAATGAACTGGGGACTCTTTTTTGGAAAACAGTGTTCCACCTGTCCCTCCGGGTGATGTCATGTCCAGATTGATGCTCCAAGTCCCCAGTGACTCAACAGACAGTGATCCATCTTGATCTTGTTTTCAACTGCAACCTTGCTCCATCCATGATCTCTGCTACACTTATACAACTGTTGGAACACTTCATTGTCTCATTTTAGGATGACCTCTTTCTCCTACTTATCAACAGTCTATTTACTCAAATTCATGGATCCTCTAGTTTCCCAGGATTTCACTATATTTTTTTATTCAACCTTCCTTGTCCTGGAAGAACTTTTCTATCAGCCAATCAGGTCTAGGGCTAAAATTAGGGTTAAAGCTAGAGTTAGTAGTTTAACAAAATTCTAATCAACCTCTTTAGGGGTAGACAGTGGACCACCAAAATATTTAATCCAGGAATATCTTACTTGAGAAAGTCACAGTCACCAGACCATGACGTTCTTTGAGGGTCTGTCCAATCAAGCTCCTGTTGGGGCCACCGTCCTGTAGAATTTAGCTCCAACACTGCTGCTGGAAGTTTTTAGTAAACACCTTGATTAGCTGGATAATTATCATCAGGTTCTGTGTTGGGTGCATTGGTTGGCAAGCCTCCTCCAACGTGTTCGATCTGTGATCATGTTCTCAACATTTTCCTTTGAAACAGCAACGTTCTTCAGATTTTCTTGGATTTTCTTTTTCTCCATGTTGATTTTCTGTACCACTTTCACAGTAAGTGGACTGGACACCCCTGGTCTACTTCCTCCTTCTATTCACATGAAGGGACCTCCTTAATATTAATTTTGAGATGGCAATGACCTCCTAATTATTACCAGGAGAGACAACTTTTTCCATACTTAAATATGTAGACTATCTTAATACAATGTAACATCCCCAACACATGGCCGTAAATATGATGAGTGCAAGGGAAAAGCATTAGAGAAGGGCTCCTGTATGCTCTTATAATTCAGGAGGTAATTTGTTGTCTCTAATTAAGTGTTCAATGAGCCCGCATGTGACATTGTGTAGACACCTGCAGCTCCAGTATCTGGCCTGTTTATTGTACCTTAGTGTTCTGTTTCACCTTTGAAGTCTTTTTCTTATTTTTTCCAGACCTAATTGGCCAGGGAACACTGTGTGTAGAAGACAACAGTGAGACGAAGGGCTGTTTGTTAATGACCCTGGATTATTGTGAAAGTCAGATGCTTGTCAAAGGAAGGAGCGGTATCAATGTGGACATTTGCGTTAGATTAGATAAGAACAGGAAATTTGACTATGACTAAAGTGGTGCAGACAGTGCTTTTGCAATTCACTATTAGATTCTAAAGATACAGAATGTAACATCTTACTATTGCCTTGAAATTCTGTTTTAAAATTGTTGTGACTCATTGTGCAAGACATAAACAGAACAGCAAGACATCATGAGATGTCAATCTGACACATACAGTCAGGTCCATATATATTTGGACACAGGTACAATTTTTATTATTTTAGCTGCTGACCAAAACATGCTCAATTTGCAGTTATATTATTAATATGGGCTTAAAGTGCACACTCTGAGCTTTAATTTGAGGGTATTCTCATCACAATTGGAGGAAATGTTAAGCAATTACAACTATGTATTATGTACCTCCACCCTTTTTCAAGGGACCAAAAGTAATTGGACAGTTGACTCAAAAGCCATTTCATGGACAGATGTGGGCTATTCCTTCATTATTTCTACATCAATTAAGCAGGTAAAAGGTCTGGAGTTGATTCTAAGTGTCCCATTTGCATTTGGAAGCTGTTGCTATGAACCCACATCATGCTGTCAAAGGAGCTCTCCATGCAAGTGGAACAGACAATTGTTAGGCTTCAAAAACAAAACAAATCCATCAGAGAGAGATAGCAGGAACATTCGGAGTGGCCAAATCAACAGTTTGGTACATTCTGAGAAAAAAAAAATGCACTGATGAGCTCAGCAACATAAAAAGGCATGGATGTCCATGGAGGACAACAGTGGTTGATGATCAGAGGATCCTCTCCATGGTAAAGAAAACCCCTTTCACGCCATCCAGCCAAGTCTCCAGGAGGTAAGCATGTTTACAGTCAAGAGAAGACTTCATGAGAGCAAATACAGAGGGTTCACCACAAGGTGCAGACAAGGCCAGAATAGACATTGCCAAAAAAAAATTTAAAACATCTAAAAAAGCAATACCACTTCTGGAAAAGCATTCTTTGGATGGCTGAAATTAAGATCAACCTGTACCAGAATGACGGAATGAAAAAAATATGGAGAAGGCTTGGAACAGCTCATGATCCAAAGCATACAACATCATCTGTGAAACATGGTGGAGCAGTGTGATGGCATGACCATGCATGGCTTCCAGTGGCACTGGGTTACTGGTGTTTAGTGATGACATGAGAGAGGACGTCAGAGGACAGAGCAGCCGGAAGAATTCTGAAGTGTACTCTCTGCCCAGATTCAGACACATGGAGCAAAGTTGATTGGATGGTGCTTCATAGTACAAAAGTGTAATATTCTGCAATACCAAGTCAATCTCCTGATCTCAACCCTATTGAGCATGCATTTCACTTGCTGAAGACAAATCTAAAGGCAGAAAGACCCACAAACACACAACAACTGATGTCAGCCACAGTAAAGGCCTGGCAAAGCATCACAAAGGAGGAAACCTTTGGTGAGGAGTCTGGTGATGTCCCATGAGTTCCAGACTTAAGGCAGTTAATGCCTGCAAAGTATTCTCAACAAATCTTTGAAAATAAACATTTTTATTTATGATTACATTTATTCGTCCAATTACATTTGAGCCCCTTATGGATGGGGCTGTGTATAAAAATGTTACGCTACCCAAAAAAAGGAGCATTCTCCCAGTCCCACCTCCAGAATCTGAGCAGTCAAATTTGCCAAAATATGCATATACTGTATACTGAATGCTAGAAAAAGAAAAAAAACTTGATTCTACTAAACATAATAGAAATTATTGTATTTCTTCACAAAACAAATTGACTCAGATACCTCTGTGTAGTTTCTGTCTGTTTCAACTTCTGCCAAGTATCCTGCACACTTCTTCACTTTAAAATCTTTCACTTTCACCTTCATCATCTTGAGCTGAGGTGAGTTCTGACAGTCTAGACACATCTTTATACCGTCCAAGATAATGCAAGCGATTGTTTCCTTTGTATTCCTTGACACAGTGATGTGAATGCAATTTCATCCAAACGTTATTCTAGTTTAGCTGTCATCTAGAAAGCATCTAACATGAAAGCCATTACACCAGAGAAAATTTCAGAAGAAAATATTAGCTTATGCGCATATTTAGTATTAATTGCTTTTGCACCATTGGTTTGACCTTAGATAGGGAACAAATACACAGTCAACACTCTGAACATGACTGAAGGTCAGACTACTGACTTTTCAGTTCATTAGTGGTGCTTCCTGAGGCAAGCATCACTATTCATGCAAAGGGTTAAGAATTGTAAGAAACCCCTTAAACATATTTAATCTGGATTTTTTTTCTCTCTCTCAAAGACAAGTACCACTCATTTGAATTTGTATGTTGATATACTGCACCAGTAAAAACCACCAATATAACTGATATTGTTCATCACACATTTCCCTGCTTACTTCTTAACTTTGTCTGTGTCACATATACAGCACAAATGCACCTCACCAAGATGTCTGACTCATCCTCCAAAACTGAGCATCAGTGATTAATGGCACAGGCCTTGATTCTCCATTACTGACTGTCAGGTGTCTTCCAGGGAGCCTCTTTTAATGCAATTGCAGTGCTTTTGGGAGAAAACAGTGCTGTGGTTTCTTTTCTGCCACAGCTAGATATAGTACTAATGAGTGTGAAGAAAGGCCTGGTTTCTTGTTTCTTTGACTCATTTAATTGGAACAGCGACATTAGACTGGTATTAGGTGTGTGATTGTTTTTTGTCTCACTAAAGAGGGACCAAACAGTCCCCATTTTATTGTCGCTGTGGGTAGGATATGGTTAAAATGGTTATCACTCTACCACAACAAATACAGGCCACTTCACTGCAATCATGCAAAATGGTGCAATGTCATAATCCTGGAAATGCATTGCCATTGTAGTTACTAGCTAGTTATTCAGTGTTTTAGAATATACAATTATTAATATATCACAAATTATGTCCCAATGAACTATAATACATTCTAGAATCATTGATTTAAAATAGCTTTAAACTGTAACTTCTGTTTCATGCTTTTAAGACTTGTATGTTTAAATGTCTAATGTTTTGATTGGTTAAGGCCTGTGGCTGCTGTAGTTTGCAGTATTGCATCCTTCAAAACAGCTTTTTCAAAGCTACAAAAGCTATTGTTGAATTGCTTCAAACTGCCCTTGCTTTGGAGCTTTTTTCAGTTCTTTATAATAGATATAACCTTGTGAGTCACCTCAAAGATAATCTCGAAAATCCAGATGTATGGATTGTTCCCATCCTAGAAGAACAGGAGATCATTGATGCTACTCTTGTTCAGCAAACTCTTGTTCTTGCATAACAAGAAATGCCCATTTCAAAGGCAATTGACATAGTATACATGGGTGATTATTATATGAAATATAATATATGCTTAAATGCAACTATACTGCATGCTGGGAATAGATGACAACGTGGAGCTGACATTCACATTTGTAATTATTTCACTTCCACATTGTGACATACTAGTGTAGGACAGGACAGTTGGACTTTAAAATAAACATTTCTCATCAACTACTCCCCAGACTAAATTATCAAGACACTATCCAGATTATCTTACTGTATGTCAACTATTGTATCATTTGTATCTATTTTAATTTTTAGGAGAAATATCTGTGACAAAGTTTATGCTAAATGAAATATAACTGAAAACTGAATTAAGTCTAGATAGAGCAACCTCTCTGGTATACAACAAATAAGCAGAATGTTATAAAACTTCATAGGTTGTCTTCTCTTGTCCATCGTCTTCGACTAATAAAAAGTCACAAGGCCAAAAATACAGTTGAAAAATGGAAGACAATTTCATAATCTTTTTAAGGATTATAATTTATGTACCATCTGTACACTGATCAAAATCACCACGAGCAATGGCAGTTCGCCAACTATGTGGGTAAGCGGACACCTGCACCAAATTAAGAAAAATCAAAAATTAGTACAAAAGGAACAGTCCAAGGTAAGTAGCGTGATCTCAACACAAACCCAGTGTTTTTTGTTCTTCCTGGCAAGAAGTGACTAACCAACTCTTCTCACTTTACCTGTTTATCTCGCACTTGGAATACAGAGTTTCTCAACTAACCTTTCTGTAGAGTTATCTTTGCTTCTCAGCCTTCACAGATGTCCTATTCCTGCACCTGGATTAATTTCTGCAATGTGAAAATGGAAATATCACATGTTGTTGTCTCAACTTCATTCTAAGACCCGTGAACATGAATGAAACAGTGTTGGATATGTCTTTTGTCCTAATCTGACAGGACCATCATCATGTTCTGATTACAGATAAGCTCTGGGGAGGTTGTCTGTAACTATATAAGTATATGATACTTATATAGTTACAGACAACCTCCCCAGAGCTTATCTTCCATATGACTTCCATATGTTCCACTGCGCAGCCTATATAAGGTTGGAATATTCTACACAAATTCTGCCAAAATTTGTGTCCCAATTTGCAATTTAGAGGAGTTGACGCCCTAGTTATGATGCCCATGTTTATGGTTTTTAAAATCTGTTCAGATTTTAAAAGTCATTAAGTATATTCCAGACATTGTAAAGACTGATACTTTCAGACTTAACAGCGAAGCGTCCAATCTTTGTTTCATCATTTAAGTTATGTTTATCCATTGGTAAATTTGAAATCGGTTATACCATGATAACAGCCTGGAATGGAACAAAACAAAACATTAAAATAATAACACAAACACAACAGAAAACATATTCACAGAAAATATTTGCAGACTTCCATCCGTCTGTTTGTAATTTCACAGACATAGCTCAGAGAACAAAGCACATTATATGTTCTACTCATCAATATGTTGTTTACTTACTACTAAGTTTGTTGATGCTACAAACTTCATATGCACATGTAATTCTATATAACGGTACCTAGTTACAAACTTGTGATGTCTTGTTTCACACATCATTATTAAAAACTCATTAAATGCAAAAATGACATTTGTTTTGTAACCTGCAGTGAAAACTAAGCTTGCAAAATATTTCAGTGGTGTGAATACAGGGCTCTGAATGACCTCTGTATTGTGCACTGACCACGTGGTGTGCATATTAATCTCGCATCCCTCTTGCTCTATACGACCCCGTGTGTGTTTGCATCATCTGGACTCAACTCCACCCAAACTGTCATTCAGCAGATGGTGTCTCTGACTTGTGCTAATAAACATGACTTCTTCCTTGATCTCCAGGGGCATGTTCGTCCACCTAAGCAAAATTCTAAACTATTATTGGCCATAACTGAAAGCAAAGGCAGGACTTTTTGAAACAACAAATATAACATATTTAGAGCAGGAAGTGTCAACTTTCAATGGTACATCATGGTTGGAATCAGACTACTTATCCAATTCATCAGACTGTGAGTTTGGTGTAGGGCAGTAACACTAAACACTGTATGTAGAAATTTAGAGGGCATAAGGATGCATTCTCAAGATGTAGTTCAATAGCAAAAGACATCTGTCTGATGCCTATGTAGACAATACATTTATGTACATAGAAATCTATGAAGTTCTATTTTCTACGATGGCATCCTTGAATAAATCCCAATCCCAAAGCTTGGTCATCAACGTTAGACAAGAAAGCACAAAATCACTTCAGATCATGACTTTGGAAAAGGCCAATTTCCACCACTATACCAGCTATATCGTTTATCATCCGCTCTATCCTCTGCTGTCTTCCAATTGTGAGGCAGAGCAAATGAATGGCAAGTGAGATACCTTACCCTGGTATTCCCTTTGTCATTCAGGAAAGGGTAAGCTATAAGTTTCCATAAGTATGGAAAGGACACAGTGTGTACATTCCATTTGGGCATAAGATCTGAAATGAAAAGGAAATGAGAAAGGGGAGGTAGAGAATAAACTAAGAAGAAAGGTTACATTATTCAAAGAGGGACCACAGCAGGACTGATATACTCCACCGCAGAATGGAAGGAAATGTCCATCATTTCAGCAATTTTTGATGCTCCGAATGAATAAGGCATCTGCAGATGTTAACCTAACATCACTCTTAAGGGACTAACATATTTATGTGGCATATATTGCATCCACAGATTGTCCCTTTTAGTCAGACACCAGATGAGTTCAGGCTGAAAGTTATATAACTTCTGTCTAGACAGGGTTTATAAGATACATGGTGCAAATATCCTCATATATCCCACTGGAGCATGAAGGAGCTGCCATGTTTTCCTGGTCATTTGAACAAGAGGTCTGCACAGGATAGGTTTTGTCCTGCAAGATTGTGTCCCGCTCCTCCCCGCAGCTTTGACATTTGGTCCTGCTCCCGTGCATAAAATCCCAAAGGTAGAAGTCTAACAGATTTTCAGTACCTCTCCAGTAAAATTCAGTCTCACTTTTCCAGCCTCCCCCTCCACACACACAACTCTTCAGACCTCACCTTGTTGCATTTGTCACTGCAGACAATATATCAGTATGACACGACATATCAGTATCTTCCATCCAATCAGCAATTAAAACTTGTTATAATTTTAACTTTTATCTTTTTTTTTCACATGCCCATGACTTCCATCAGAAAGAGTATTTGAGAGGTGGTGGAGGAGGGACCTCAGTTTATCTGAGGGATTTCGAACTTTGCATTCTCCAACTGTATTTGTTGTTTTTTATAAGAGTTGTTCCCAGGACTGGACAGTTTGAGACAAGTTGCTACACTTGTAATGTGTTATTAATTGCACATAACCAATATAGGAATATTTCATTTTAAAACCAGGAATACCACTCCCTCCCTGTGCTGTGATAACAGAAGTGAGAGTAACACTTTATTTTGATAGTCCACTTTAGACATTCTATTAACAGTAAGTAACTTTGCAACTACATGTCAACTAGTAGTTAGTAGAGTATTAGTAGACTGTCTGCTTAATATCTTCTAACACTTTCTTTGTCAACTTATTCTACTTACCCTAAACCTACCCTAACAGTCTACTCTGAGAGTTAGTAGACATGTAGATGCAAATTAATGATAATTAGTTGACATGTAGCTGACATGTAGTTACAAAGTTATTAGTTAATAGAATGTCTAAAGTGGACTATCGAAATAAAGTGTAACCGAAGTGAGAATGGAAGTTTCCATTAGATGTTAGAATGTTGATGCATGAATTCACTCCTATTCAGATGCAAGAGTATATCAGTGCACTGGTGTGGGGTTTTGGAGCCTAAATCATTGTTCCAATTATGCTGCCTTCACGTGCTATCAGAATTCTCGTAAATACGAGTTTCCTAATCAAGTCGTATTTACTACTGGGAAATTCTGAAATAATTTTGATACCAGAGTTTCCGAGTTGGGCGGGTTATAATCTTTAAACATGGTGAAGGGGACAACCAATGCTGCTGTCAATGCTGTTCTCACAACCTCTACATCCCTTTGTCTTGCCACTAAAGTAGAGTATTTATAGGCTAGATATGAAAGATTATTCAAAGCATATTGTATGTTTTATAAGCACTGAAATAAGCATGTATTTGACCGAAATTCCATTATGATAGTCAACCAATGGGATGTTACATTTTATTATTTCCGACATCAAAGCACTTGAATATGACAAGCTCGTAATCATGACTTCATAAGTGGGAAATAGGACATTTCCGATAGCACGTGAAGGCAGCATTAATCACAAAGATGTTCAGTGAGATTCAGGTCTCGACTTTGGTGCAGGCCAGTCAATTTATTCCACGGCGTATTTCATTGAAAACCATTTCTATATGAACCTCGCTTTGTGCAAAGGAATATTGTCTTGCTGGAACAGAAAATAAGCTCCAGAACTATTACAACAACAATGAAATCACATAATTCTTTAGAGTGCCATTGTATGATGTAGCATTAGGATTTATCCCACACAAATTACTGGAATAGTCAAATCTATTAATTAGAAGGAGTTGTTCACATACTTTTGACCATATGGCATACTGTATATGAAACTTTTCTCAATTCCCGTTTGGGAAGTGTAACACATTTTTGCAAATCTATTCTGTTATTTTCAGTAAATTGGTTCAAAATTCTGGTTCAGTGATTTATCCTGTCATTTTAAATAATCAAATATGCTCACAGAAATCCTCTCCCTTCCTAAAGAGCATTTTGTGGCTGGATTTTGGAGCAGTCAGTCACTCTGCTAGACACATTGAGCAACTTAATTAAAAGTTAATATTCAAGAAATGCATTTTTAATTTAATACTCCTACTAGTATATGTAGCTTTCTTTAAGAAAGAATTTATATATTTTTTTAAAAGAAGCATAGATACATTTTTAATTAATTTATGGTGATTAATGATCTATACAAGTATGTCAGTTCAGACATTGTCTTGTTGAATAAATGGAGAGCTGGAGCAAGTGGAGTACAGTCTGTGTGAGCAGGGCAGGCAGGTCAGAATGAAACTGGATTAGAAGTACTTGCACAGGAAATTAAATACATCTTTAGGCACATCCTCTTAGCATTTTGAAGCAAAGTGTTTTCTTGATGAATCCATTGGGTCCAATACAACATAGCACCTAGATGTTTGCTGGAACACTTGCAACTCTCTCATCTTCTCACATATGAATTAATTGAAATTAATGTATTCACCTTGAAGGGAAGTGAATATGCTAGTACTGTTTTTTTTTTTTATTATATTTTTTTCCAGTGCTAGTTACATTATGACTATTTTCAGAGATTTTAATTAAACCTTTGGGTGGCTTTTAACTCACACTGATATTGAAATTACATTGCCCATTGTGAGAGGCAGTGTATCCATGCTGACTGCTCTGGAGTGCATTGCCATTGGTTACAACAAAACTTGCGACAATAGTTGCTTTTGGGAAATGCACCCCAGCTTAGGTGTATTACAGTACGTCATTTGGAGGACCTAAAGGCCTTAGGTTTTACTTCTTTATACTCATTGCTTTTTTGTTAGGAGTTCTTATGGCTTTGCTGCCAAATTGCATAGAAAATGCCCTTCTTGTAATATTAAAAGAGCGTGTTTTAAAGATACATACATGATGTCTTTATTAATAAAAATTCAGAACACATTTTATTAAATAAATTTTGTTGGTCTACACACAGAAGGTAGAAAGACAAAGATGGTTAACTTCTGTTCACTTGAAGTTTGAGTCCTTGGAAAAGTAAAATAAAACTTTTTTTCGTGAACTAGCTACAGTATAAACTTTCAAAAAAAAAAAGTATAGAAGCAGTCACTGGGGACTCTACCCTTTCAAAAGTTACTAATTTATATGCTTTTAGTGAATGCACAATTATTCATAATCAGTATATATTATGCACATCAGATACATTATTCATATATAGCACAAATGGTTACATACAGAATTTTAACATTTAGGATTATTCTCAAATCACTAACCCAAAGTATAATTAATATTAATAGTGATGCTAGCAAACACCACAAAACTATGTACAAGTTTCTGTATGCTCTCAGCACATTTTAAAATGTGTGCTTGTCCTATTTTGTTCAGTATAATCTCCCCTGTAACTTTGATATATCTTTTATCTAGTTATCTGTGTTTTATACCCAGTAAATCATAGCTCTGTTCCTAGGGACTTTGATGAGAAACAAAATTTCTTTGCTTTCTTTTTTAATCTGTCATTACTTAACTTTCTTAATGCATTAATGCAACTTTCTTAAAACTTTATTTGGTTTATAAGTTTGCCCAGTAGTTTTGATTTCCCTGACGTTATAGATATCACTACAAGACTCCAGTAACTTTTATTAAAGGTTTCACACAGAGATGAATACAGAATCATTTCATAATGTATCAATGCAAATGTAATGGAGAAGAAAGCGAAACGTTAAGTATTTTCTGGCCCCACTCTGCCTATTTCCCTAGTTTTAAGGTTACATAAAACCTTAAGCAATTCAATATGCATATCACAAACTGTGGATGTCTTTCCAGGTGATTATAAGAGGACTGTCAAGGGAATAAAAAGGGTGACGGCTGATTGTTTAAACTTCTTCATGCTACAGTGCTGTGCTCTTCTATGCAAACAACATCTGCAAAGCTTGCAAAAAGCTTAAGAATACATTATGGTACATTTATCTCTTTAGAGCAGTTGCTTTGACTGGATTGTGAATGTGCTTGCTCTGCTGACTGACAATGATGTTTCTCACCCGAAGAAAACTACCTCTCGTTAATGTATGTTGACTTGCTTTAATCAGTCATGCACTGTAGAACATGGCTTTCCAAAGCAAAACTTCGGACATGATTATTGTGTTGTCTGTTTCACTTATTTTAGCCTAGAACCAAAGGTCATTGAGTGGGCTTCTCATAGTCAGAGAGTAAATAGAACAGGTTCACTGACTTCTCTATTTTTTATGCCTGACACATGAAATAATCTGTAGCATCTCTAGACACGCTCTGTCCATGCAGCATATTAATACTCACACTCATGGCCCATTTCATTTGTCATTATATCTTGTGATAGCTTATAATTTCTTCAATCTCATCTCATAAACCACAGGGAACAGGCAGCGCTGCCAAACATCATGTTGCTTGATGTCTTGGGTAAGCTAGTTGTCCAACCCTCATCATATCTGTGCCTATCTCTAAAACAAGCTGTGCTTTTCATAGTCTGTGTATGTAGGGATGTCTCTTGGCCTTTGAGCTGATGTCTTCATTGGAAACCAACTGTATCACCAGATATAATACACTCTATAAATCGCTGTTGACCACATGGCTGTGCTTCACAGAAACAGCCAATGACATTTTACTGTGATTGCTGTTACTGAGCCTTTTTTTTCAGTTTAGCAGAAGTATAAAATCAAGTGTATGTCTCTGATGTCTTCACACTAGAAAGTAACCTTCATTGCCTCTAAAGTTGTAGTGTGAAACCTGGATGACAAAATAGCCCAGTGACATCCAACCCAATGAAATGTCAAATGTCATATACAAATAAAACCTGTCAAGAACATGGATCAAACAAAGGTGAAATTTTAGCTCAAACTTAAATGAAAGAAATATGAAATGATTTGTTATGCATAAATACTTTTACTGAAAGCAAAAATTTATATTTGTTTAGCTATTACTTTTTTTTTTTTTTTTACTATTTGATTTTACTGTTGTTCTAAGAATTATTGGGTGGGGGGTGTTTTCACTTTTAGTTTCAAACCACTGATGACACATGACACACTGATGAGCCACCTACATATTAAAGTGTAACATGAAACATGTTATTATGTACAATATACAACTCAGGCTCATACGAAATACGTGCCTCTAAATACATTTCTGCAAAATCGTTATTACGTACATTACTGCATGTTTCGCGGCAGTTTCAAAGTGAAACGTCCAGTGAGTGGAGCTAAAACGCAGGTTCAATATGTTACCCTGGCATGTATTTGTTATGTTTATATAGGCACGTATTGCTGTGTTCGTATTACGTTGCTTCAGGTACGTATTGCAGTGGTTCATAAGTCAAATGTTCTCTAAAAGGTAATGCTCTATCACATTGGAAATATCCCCTACACCAAACCCAACCCTAAACCTACCCGATAGTGATAACAAATGCAAAAGTGATATAAAAACACATTTGCTGATGCAAACGTGCTATTTTAACTTCCTACGGATTTGAGCTGTTTTGTTGAACCGTAGTTTCACGGGGCTCGTACCAGAGTATTGCGTGAGCTACCGAGTAAACCTACTGAATTATAGAAAACTCATGCATATGAAGCTGGATATGTGACGACAATGTTCAAAAGTATCAGTTTTCAAATCTCGCAGCATGTTAATTTTTTTATTTATTTATAGCATTATATTCTTCAAGTAGTTATGCGAAAATTAGGCTTATTTATTTAGCTTATTTATCGAAACTGTGGACCTGCAAATCATATTTTGTGTGAAAAGGAATAAAAGTTGTCAGAGTTTAACTGCCTCTAGTGTTTATTTCAAACGGAAACTGCAATGATTCGTGTGTATAGGTAAGTACAGAAATTCACAGAAATGTAGGTAGAAGCATGTATTTCCAATGAGCCAATGTTGGCAACATACTTATTATAATAGTAAATTATGCATAATTACAACTAACTAACCCCAAACTAAAGCCTATAGTAAGTATGTGATGCTAATTAATATTATTCAGATCTTAATTGTATAATTATACTGTAACAAGGACAGAAAATAAAGTGTAACCCATTATTTTAAGATATGTTTGTTACGATGTACTTACACTGTACTAAATATTGAGTAATATTAATCCTGTAAAGCCTACTGTGTCATATTTAATGCACAAAATTCTATGTGTGAGTCAGGTTCTTGAGGAATGTTTATTGGTGTTTGTAATATCACTGTATTGCATTGCATTACATATTTTGACATACTATTAGGAGAAATAGAGTGGCATTTATATGCATTTTATGTAAGTATTCTGTGATGCTCCTATAAAGGTCTCATTTATTTACATTACAAGCTATCATAATTTCATCTTACTTTTTGACTGTATATTTGCTCTGTTTGGGCCTTTAGAGTGATTTTTCCCCTCCTTGTGTACAAGCTCTATATTCTCCTATATTATACAATATGAACAATAAAAGCATGTTGTATCAATTATGATACTCAAACTAAAACACTTAATATGCTACTTACTATAGGGTTAGGGTTTGATTTAGCGTTAGTTTCTTAGAATTATGCATACTTATGCATTATTTACTTTGGTTACTACATTAAGTACATGTTTTTTTACTAGAAAGATGCAGTGGTAACCTTAACATTTTATTTTATGATTTAAAATGTAAAAGTGCAAAATCTTTTAGAGCTCATAATGTGTTTAAAATATATATAACATATTACACAATGAATAAATCAGCATATATAAAATATTTAGTTTAAGTGTCATGTTTGTGATTTTTTTTGTTTGTTTTTTTTTTGTTCGTGTAAGCTTCTGACCTTTAACTCAAAACATATTAACGTTTTTATGGAATCAATTGCTGCTTTATTTAAAAAAAAATCAAAACTTTGCTTCAAGAATGAGCCACAATGCTGACGTGATCTAATCGCACGGTTGACGTGATCTAATCGCTAGCACACCCGGTCCCACTTTATATTAAGTGGCCCTAATATCTGTGTACTTACATAGTAACTAGATGTGTACATAGTATGTAACCACAGTGTAAGTACACATTAGTACATAGTATCTACAGCTGTAATGTTTGTGTAGCTACACATATGTAACAACCCACTGAATGGTATGTGTAAGTACAAATGTGTAACAGGACATTGGTAACAACACTTTTTGGTAATGAAAGTACAAATGTGTAACAGGACTAACAGCACTTTTTGGTAAAGAAAGAGTTACACTTTACATTAGATTTACCATGTAATTACTCTGATGTTACACAGCAGCGGCCAGTAAGTTAGGCTTTACATATAAATTGTGGTTGGTGTCCAGAATGTTACACTTTATATTAAGTAGACAGTTCCTGAGGAGTTGCCATGTAAGTACACTGGTATTACAGTGGCGCACCAACTCGAGATCCAACTCCTCACACTTTACATATCCCTGAACCTACCCCTCTCCACCCTCTGGATCAAATGGTTCCAGTTACTCTTATACATATTGTTGTTACAAAATCTAATTCTTGTTACACGAGTACTTAGTGAAGTGAAAGAAAGTGTTGTTACCAATGTCCTGTTATACATTTGTACTTACACAAAGAATTCAGTGGGTTGTGACATGTGTGTAGGTACAGAGATATTACAGCTCTAGATACTATGTACCAATGTGTACTTACACTGTGGTTACATATTATGTACACATCTAGTTACTATGTAAGTACACAGGTATTAGGGCCACTTAATGTAAAGTGGGACCGCACACCCTGAGCACATGTGAGTTCATGTATTCCGGCAAGACATATCAGCATAATTTTTCATATAAGGCCGATGGTGATATTTACATTTAAAGCCATTATCGGCCGATTCTGATATTGGTCCGATAATATCGTTCATGCAGTGCCACCAAGAGAAGCAAGAGAGGCGATTCACTGTCTTCCAATGGCAATAGGAGAAAGACAGATCCTTGCAATTAGCAAAAGCTCAGGTCTTCCCTTGACATCACTGCTCCTCTCAGGTTGTAAATTTTAATAGTGTATTGATGTCTCAGGCTGCGTAAGACAGGCTCATGATCACTCGAACATTTTTAGTACTCCATATTTAATGCTTTTATCGCAGCACACAAAGCAGGTTAGGTCATATATATATATATATATATATATATATATATATATATATATATATATATATATATATATATATACAGAAGTGAGTACACCCCTCACATTTTTGTAAATATTTTATTATATCTTTTCATGTGACAACACTGAAGAAATGACACTTTGCTACAATGTAAAGTAGTGAGTGCACTGCTTGTATAACAGTGTAAATTTGCTGTCCCCTCAAAATAACTCAACACACAGCCATTAATGTCTAAACCGCTGGCCACAAAAGTGAGTACACCCCAAAGTGAAAATGTCCAAATTGGGC
>NW_015505422.1:1156007-1180451 GCF_001515645.1 Sinocyclocheilus grahami
GCAAAAAGAACATAAAGGCTTGTCTCAGTTTTGCCAGAAAACATCTTGATGATCCCCCAGACTTTTGGGAAAATACTCTGTGGACTGACGAGACAAAAGTTTAACTTTTTGGAAGGTGTGTGTCCCATTACGTCTGGCGTAAAAGTAACACTGCATTTCAGAAAAAGAACATCATACCAGCAGTAATATATGGTGGTGGTAGTGTGATGTCTGGGGCTGTTTTGCTGCTTCAGGACCTGGAAGACTTGCTGTGATAAATGGAACCATGAATTCTGCTGTTTACCAAAAAATCCTGAAGGAGAATGTCCGGCCATCTGTTCGTGACCTCAAGCTGAAGCGAACTTGGGTTCTGCAGCAGGACAATGATCCAAAACACACCAGCAAGTCCACCTCTGAATGGCTGAAGAAAAACTAAAAGACTTTGGAGTGGCCTAGTCATAGTCCTGACCTGAATACTATTGAGATGCTGTGGCATGACCTTAAAAAGGTGGTTCATGCTCGAAAACCCTCCAATGTGGCTGAATTACAACAATTCTGCATAGATGAGTGGACCAAAATTCCTCCACAGCGCTGTAACAGACTCATTGCAAGTTATCGCAAACGCTTTATTGCAGTTGTTGCTGCTAAGGGTGGCCCAACCAGTTATTAGGTTTAGGGGGCAAACACTTTTTCACACAGGGCCATGCAGTTTTGGATTTTGTTTTCCTTTAATAATAAAAACCTTCATTTAAAAAACTGCATGTTGTGTTCACTTGTGTTATCTTTTACTAATATTTAAATTAGTTTGATGATCTGAAACATTAAAGTGTGACAAACATGCAAAAAAATAAGAAATCAGGAAGGGGGCCAACACTTTTTCACACCACTGTATATATCATAAGAAACGTGCCCATAACATAATAAAAATAATGATGAGAGAGCTCATGTAGTCTGAGCTCTCAACAGTACCTGTTGATTCTGCAGTTCATCTCATCAACATGTGTGCTGTGTGGATGATTGCACTCGAGCCAGCGCGTGACCACATGCAGTCTGGCACACGAGTGCACCTCCACGGCTGATGGATAGGTGACTTCATCATGGGTTCCTTCTGAGGAGATCTGATTTCACTGCAGGCTGATGAGCCGTTTCTCCACTGCATTCATCAAGTTGCTTTTTAAGCTGGCTCATCATCCACTACTGAATATATTGCAGTGTATGCAGCTGCATATAAATTCTACAGCACTGTATTCGTTGGCAAACTGTCTGTTTTTGTGTTTATATTTCCCATTAGTTGTGTAAGTATTTTCTCTGACAATGATTCTCTGCTAATTAAATTTGGAGTGTGGTTTCATTTTGGTTAGATTTAATTTGTTTATTGTTGTACTTGTTATTGAGGAATTCATAATTCTACCACTGAAAATAGGATAGCAATTTGAATATTATTATATTATTTATAATAAAGTAAATTTATTTCATTGAACGCTTATTGTTAGGTTGGTGCATTGTGTTACATCAAACATTTTTACTCTGTGACTTTAATTATCAAAATCAGCTGATTCTTTTGTAATATGTTGGCTGCATACAAAGACAAAATCATTATTGACAAATTATTCTTTGCTTTTGTCCATTATTCCATTTTCGTTATATATTGCTCAATACCATTCAAACCGATATGGCCTCCAAAGCAACATTGTCAGTTCTTCTCTGGTAACAATACTTTAGGTTGTTCCGGTGGTGTTCAAGTCTTAAGTTTTAGTCTGTTCATTTTTAAATAGATAGGTAAAAAGATCTGGAAGGTAGGTTTAAAAAGAATGTGCAGTCAGACAACAGGGTGCAATCCCAGTACGTCCATTATGCAGTTAGCTCAGCATGGAAAACTAAAAGGATTACAATCTGGAAATAATCCAGTCACGCAGCCAGTTGGCCACTATACGCTGCAATGTTCATCTTGAAAAATATCTCAGCTGCTGAAGATGTCCTCAAGGAAAAGTGGTCTGCAGAATTTCGTCTGTAGCTCACATTACATTGTTCATGTTTGCTTACCTTCTATAATGGTTGCTTATGTTATTCTAGTTCTTCCTTAATAGTAATAATTAAATCTAATTGTGAACATGACAGTGAGAAAATCATGTCCCCTACCATGCTATCTATCTGGCAGACAAACCAGATAGGCAAATAGTGTGGGACATATTATGTATACATAAATGATCTTATAGTTAGAAAATTGCCTTCTTTAACCAGCATATGTTTGTGCTGTATTTGTTAGATTAGCGACATGCTAACATCACACTCTATTTTAATTAAAATTTATTTATTAACCTGTCAGGGGCTGGCGTCTGGTGTTCTCCCTCTCACCACCAGAGGTCGCCATCTCCCATCCTCCCGGACTCTTTCTCCGTCACCTTGACACCACACACCTGGGCACCCACTCACACACACACACAGCTGTCGCCCATCCGGGACTCCATCACCTGCACTCCACACACCTGTGCACACACTCACTCTCACACAGCTGTGGCCCGTCACGAGGACTATTTAGGCGCCTTCCCCACGCCACTCGGGGTCGGATGATTAATGTTTGGTTGAGTTGTGTCACGAGTATACTGTTTGTTTGTAGTCACGAGGGTTACGAGTGTTTCTAGTGTCTGTTCCGGGACTTAATAGTAATAATTAAAGCTAATTGTGAACATGACAGTGAGAAAATCATGTCCCCTACCATGCTATCTATCTGGCAGACAAACCAGATAGGCAAATAGTGTGGGACATATTATGTATACATAAATGATCTTATAGTTAGAAAATTGCCTTCTTTAACCAGCATATGTTTGTGCTGTATTTGTTAGATTAGCGACATGCTAACATCACACTCTATTTTAATTAAAATTTATTTATTAATTTATTTAAAAAAATATATATATATTTTGTAAAAATGTTTCTTTGAGGTTGGGGGTAAGATTATAATTCATTGCCGTGTTCAGCTGAAATTAACACTAGTGGCAGTAAAGCACAAAAGGTTTGTTCATTTTCACACAAATTATGATTACAGACAAACTGCTGCGATATGTACAACAACCTAAGTAATAAAACGTTGCCAGATTCATGTTCAACTTATAGGATGTATGATTTCACTTTGAAATTTCACAAAATGTGAAAGAAGCAACATAATATTGTGTGCTTTGATATTTAGGATTTTAAATCGAGATGACGGCTATGATTACATCAGTACTTTCACAATAGCCAATGCGCGACCGCAAAACAAGCTGCTGTATGGGTCCGTTGGATTGTGGAGATGGAGGAAACTGCTTGTGGACATTATGCAATAACACAACTGTCTGTATAATGTGTCGAAAACGTACTACAACTGTAAAGACAAAGAGATGCACTAGGGTAAAACTGCCTCAGTTTTGAATGCACCGTGTGAGTGCAGAAAGCTGCTAGCTTACATATGTAAACATTAATTGAAATGTCAATGACGATCCGTTGTGTGAGTTCACGTGAGGCACCCTCTGGCATGATCATTTTAATATCTTGTGTGTGATGCGCGAAGATTTTCGAATCTTAAAGTGGTGCATGTTTAAGATTTGAGGGAAGAAAATCTGTGAATATTCTCCTTATGCGTGTGCTGCAAGCAGATTTAATAATCTATTAGGATTTTAAAACTACTGTAATGTGAGGCCAGCTTCAGACATCCTGAAAAAAATGAAGCAAAGCGAATTTAATCACCCCCTGGTAGCTGGCTGCATAAAATCTACCCTCTCCATGTATGTGAATCAAACAAAAAATTGAATTGGCCTACATCTCAAATATGTTTTGTTTTCCCCTGTGATAGTTTCTGTAAATTTAGGTTGCTCTTATCACTTGTTATGTATGTTTAAGTGTTTGTTTTTCTACTAAAATAGTTTTTTGTTTTTGATTTTGAATTTGATGCCATACAAAAACAGGGTGTGATTGACAGCTGTGACTGACTGCTTCTCTGAGTGAAGTAGTCAAGGAGGCATCAGCAGACTTTTTTTGGTTGGGTTTTCAAACCATTCTTCCTGCATACTTTTGATGCCTCCCTTGTTTATGAAAAACATCCAAAATGGCCATGCTAAGGAAGCTTCAAGAATGGTTTGAAACCACTGTTTTTTGTTTTTTTTAAGCAGAATAAGATAACTAGATACTGCCTTCCTTTCACAATCATTGTGAAATTTAAATGTAACTACTGAAGAAAAGATCTGTAAGACCAAGAAGAAAGCTTTTACTTGTCAGAAAAGCAGGGACCCGCTCTGCTACGAAAGTGCTTGCATGACAATTTAGCAAAAGCCACAGCCTAAAATACACACGTAACATACAGATAAGGTACAAAAAGGCATAGAATAGAAAAGAGCTTCCTGTTGAGCATGCGGATGGAACTATTGTACTCTCTGATTGTGTGACAGCCAGTAGCATACCTGTGTTTGAATGCTGCTCGTGACATTTGCTGATCGCTTTCCTCTCCAGTCTATATATATATATATATATATATATATATATATATATATATATATACAGTATATATAATGTTTATTTAATGATTTTGTGACTAATGATAAACACTGCAATATAGTTACAATTTTATTTTATTTCAAATAGTCAGAAGTGCCCCAGATGACCATAGGCGGATTAACCATATGGGCAATTGGGCAAGTGCCCAGGGGCACCACGACCAGGGGGGCACCATGCAAATAAATGTTCTGCAGTAAAACAAGCGATGTATTCTCAAACGTCTATCCAGCTGTGGCCTATACATAGGCTACTCTTTCATCAGAACGTACTAAGTTCTCTGAAAGTTTTTCTCATGCGTGAAACAGAGGATGCGCGATCTATCGCCAGATTCACACATAGGCTATCCTACTGCGGGAACCCGTGCACTTTCGTTTCGACTGCCATATATTACTCAAACAGATTCTAGGAGCATGCTGTCGCGAAACTCCCGTCTCTTCAACTGAAATGCCTCATTCATGGATGTGTGGCTTTTCTCTCCAGTATATATATATATATATATATATATATATATATATATATATATATACAGTATATATAATGTTTATTTAATGATTTTGTGACTAATGATAAACACTGCAATATAGTTACAATTTTATTTTATTTCAAATAGTCAGAAGTGCCCCAGATGACCATAGGCGGATTAACCATATGGGCAATTGGGCAAGTGCCCAGGGGCACCACGACCAGGGGGGCACCATGCAAATAAATGTTCTGCAGTAAAACAAGCGATGTATTCTCAAACGTCTATCCAGCTGTGGCCTATACATAGGCTACTCTTTCATCAGAACGTACTAAGTTCTCTGAAAGTTTTTCTCATGCGTGAAACAGAGGATGCGCGATCTATCGCCAGATTCACACATAGGCTATCCTACTGCGGGAACCCGTGCACTTTCGTTTCGACTGCCATATATTACTCAAACAGATTCTAGGAGCATGCTGTCGCGAAACTCCCGTCTCTTCAACTGAAATGCCTCATTCATGGATGTGTGAATCTGCTACGGAGCGTCAGCCTTGCGCTTTCGTGTTGTACTTTGCAGCCATTGGCAATCAAGAAAGGGGCAAAGTGTAAAGAGTTTGTAAGTTTTATTTTCAGTTCAAATCCTCACAAAACTATATGTAGCTATATACAGTGCTTAACAAATTTAATAGACCGCCCGTCAAAATAGTGTTATCATTGGGCAAATAACAAACTGAAACAACTAAATAGTCTTTATTCACACATAATAACCAAAAACTAATAAACCAAAAAAATATAAATAGGCTATTTTATTTTTATTTTTTTTATGGCCTCCTTTGGCCTTGATAAAAGCTTGCATTCTTGCTGGCATAATTTTTATGCACTTTTCCACAGTCTCTGTTGTTACTGACTTCCAAATAGTTTCTAGTTGTTCCCAAAGACTTGCTTTTAAATTAAACTTTTGTGCAATCTATCTTAGAATTATTCAATCCCAACAATAATTATATTTTAGCATTAGAAACACCTCTGTGACTAAAGATCTTACACATACTGGTGGATTAACCATTACAGAAAAATAACAATGGTAATTTTGGTAATAACCTATAGTTTAGGGCAGCTGTGGCACAAACCTATTGGGTGGTGGCCTAATAAATTTGTTAAGCACTGTATATGTAACTCTAGGTGTCGTTGCCCAGGGGCAACAAAGAGTCTTAATCCGCCACTGCTGATGACTAATGTAAAGAATTACCCATGTCTAATGCATTTTTGATGTTTTCTCTATGTCAATACATCAGTGAAAGATGACATGCTTTTCCCTTTGATTTCAAACTAATGGAACTCTAAATTAAAAGCATAAAAAATGTGTAGAGACTTTGTTTGTTGCAGAGCTTGTGCTCGCTGCACTTCTCTTACAAATCAACAAAACATGCCATTTAAAAGCCTATCATACTATTTTACCACTTTATCCCCAATTACTGCCTGAAGACAATTTCTGCACAGTTTTCAGTCTCAAGTTGTGGCAAAGCAGAATCAAACCCATTTGACAACTGTCTGCAAAATGGATAGCAAGTGAAGAAATGTCATATCTGCCTCTGTTGATGTTTTGAAATAGCTGGAGTGGAATTGATTATAGATAAGCAAAGATGGGATGGTTCTTTATACATTCCTGTTCTAAAAATGAAAGAACATTAATTTAAAGGAGTGTTAAGATGAAGACAAAAATCACTAGTGAAATTATGAAAATAAAAACAGGAAAAGTAGTCAATATCGCTACATCACATGGCATAGAACAGAAGACATTCAGTACCAGTACTAGTATTTATTTATTTATTTATTTATTTATAATTGTTTGCAAGTGACATATACATCATACATTTAAATATTCATTTAATGTATAAAATAATATATAAAAAATATTTTGTTTTATTATAGGTATTTTTATTTTTTATTTTTAATATGGCTCTTTAAAGTTTCCCTTTCATGTATGCTTCCTTTCACATTACAGCTCAGGACAGTCCCTATTAAAGATTGTGGACGTGTGGTGGCATCGGCCATTCAACATTGTCATTGCTTCCCGGAGCTGAATTTATTATAGTAATTGAAATTAATTGGAATGAGAACAGATAGCTTTCTTATACTGTTTTAGACTTCCTTGTTTCCACATGTTTGTATGTTTTGACAAGGGCATCAGCAAAGTAACAGAAATCCTTTTTGCTGTGTCTTGCAACAAGTGACCTATTATCCAATGAAAGAAACAGATGTGAAAAAAGAGCAAAGGAGAATGCCAAATATGAGGTGAATTCGGGTTTGTGGCCAGCTGTTTTAACCCTTTAACGCGTACGATCACACCGGTGTGATCACTCTTGGAAGGACCCTGAAGTGTATGATCACACCTCTGTGATTAGAACGTTCAGTGTGTCACGTGATCAATTGCTGAATTCAAATCTGCTTTCGCGCTTTTCCTGGTGCTGAGCCAGAGACGGACACGCTCGCTTGTCATATTATCACAACTATTCAGTGTTTTCAACCATATAATGCTTATTTTAGGTTTCAGACATCTAAATACACATAAGTACTAGCAAAACAATACATTTATAGTTTGTAAAATACAAATCGATGTCTATGGAAGCGCAAGAATAATACATTCAATTATAATTTGACTACATGCTTTATTGATATCATATACACATTGTGTAGGTAACTATAAAGTTTAGTCTACTCTTCTCCCAGTTCACCGGAAACTTACTTTAATGTCTTTCAGTAGGAGAGGATGAATTTAGGTGTTGTAAATCCCAAAGCTCAAATTCAGAGCGAACTAACATGGTGGCACCCATCACCCGCTATAGATCAACTAACAGTCTAACAGTCATAATAAAGGTGTTTAAACTACCAAATACATTTACTTACACGTATTTGAGAATCGGAATATCATATATTTCATAATATCGTGAACACATTAGTGAATATTTTGAATAAAAAAGGAAAAAAACGAAATAAAAGCGATGCATGTGTCATACAGCACTATTGAGGCTGTGGTGTCACGTGACAAACATGACGCGTCTACTGAAACAGTAAAGTGAAACATTCTAAAATAACGGTCACCAAAAAAGACTCGTGCTGGGGGCTCAGCTAGTATATTTTAAACTCACATGCGAAAAGGTTAAGAGAGGCTGTATGTCTCTATTTATTGTAGTGTCACATGAATGCTAGGGGAATCATGACACATTATTAAAAGGCCGAAGAGACTGAAGTAGCTTCACAGCTTCATCCTCCTCCTCTCGCATGCCCACAGAACCTTGACTGCAAGAAGCTCCCCTAATGAGCCACTGCTAATGGCAGTCACTGGTGCCTTCACCATGATTGCAAGCTTTGTAACACAACCTGCCTCCCAATCAAACTCTGTGCATCAACTGAATAATTAGCTGTAGACATCTAATCACATATTGGGTAATGATGTTATCGATGTCTGTGTGTGTGTCACTGTGCCATGCAGTTTCTTATTACTGATTTTTGCCTGTTGGGCAATAAACCAGGTGGATGAATATCCACAGACTTGCACTAAAGGAGGGACTTGAGTCATAACATTAGATCAGGACAGGAGTTTTCAAACAAGTCCTGGATGCCCTTCAGCACTGTACATTTTGTATGTTATCCTCATCTAACACACATGATTCAGTTTATCAACTCATTAGTAAAGACTGCAAAAGCTAAAATGGGTGTTTGATAATGGAGACACATAATGGTTCTCAGGGGTTCTCAACTCTGGCTCCCAAGGTCCACTTTCCTGCAGAGTTTAGTTCCAGCCTTGATCAAACTCACCTGCATTTAACTTTTTAGTAATCCCGAAGATGCTGATTAGCTTGTTCAGATGTGCTTGACTAGGGTTGGCACTTGGAGCTTGAGGTTCAGAGTTGAGAACTCCTGTCATAGAGACTTGAGAGCTTATAGAGTTATCAACTACCTAGCAACATCAAGCTTGTTTTGCATTAGCAAGCAGTGCTCACATCGGCCGTTGGCTGAGTGAGTAGCAACGACACATCACAGCAAGAAAGTCCCCACTTCGAGTCCTGGCTGAGCCAGGAGGCCTTTCTATGTGAAGTCGCCATGTATTTCCTGTATCGGCATGGGTTTCCTTTGGTTTCCCCAGTAATTCATATACCGTAGGTGAATTGGAGACACTGTATTGTCCTCAATGAGTGTGTGTTGGTCCAGTGATGGACTGGCCATTTGTCCAGGGCAGGGGTAGCCAACAGCAGAAACTGTGTCCAAAAGCTTAGACTTGTTGCTTCGCTGCCCTATCAGGCAAAGACTTCACAAGCAACATTTGCACATGAAGGTACCTCCCAAATCTGATCTCAGACAGCCTTCTCAGGCAACATAACAGTCTAATGATCTATGGAGAGAACAACAAAACCAACAAAACAACAAATAGATAGATCTTTGGCGTTAACTCTTAAAGACCTAGAAGATTTTTGGGGCACCTGACATGCCTGCCCTTTTCTTTCTCTTTTAAGGCCTATTCTAGCAGTCAGCATCAAGTGTCATATATCATTATAAACAGGAGAATTTGAAGTTTCAGTCTTGCTAATTTAAAGTCCCAGTTTTCCTTTTGTTTTCTCTAAGAATTAATGAATTTCCAACGCAAGCAGCAATTGTGTGTTTTTTACTGTGTACTCAAACAGAAACTCCTGAAGTTTGGAACTTTTTCTTTAGAAAGTTGTATCTGAGTGTCTTACACTTCCAAATAAAAATGTGTATACATATAACATTCCCCAAGCAAGTTATAGCCATTTATTACAATATTGTTATAGGCGCTTTTCAGTGAAAAACAGGTCTTACAATATAGATGTGTTCAAAAAACATTTAGGGAGTAAAGAAAATTGAATAAGTGTTATATAATAACAAAACACAGTAAAAAAAGTGACTTTTTTTCAGAGAAATATATTTTGAATCTGAGAATGAACAACAACAAACACAAACCGTGCAGCTTTTTAGTGAAAACAATTGCATAAATTATTTTGCAACAAAAATACAAACAGTGCAAATGATTCACAAACTACACACAAAATGAGTGAGAAATATACAGAGTGCAACAGAAAAAATAGTGAAAATGATCTTTATGAACTATATAAGTATTATTTACATAATATACTGTACATAATGTAAATGATCGATCGGCTGGCTGTAATCTGCGTCAGAATCAATTTTACCGGGACATCGCCTAGCGATGTGAAGACATAAATTCCAATGCTTTATCCGATATGTACCGCTGTTTCATCCTTGTTTTTGGTTTGTTTTATGTCAAAGTACTCAGTCGTGTGTTTTTCTGGGCTTTTTCAGAGAGTTCTCTAATGCAAATGTGTTATTTTGTGTTTGTTTTCATGCACGCACGACAGACTTTACTTTCACGTTACATTTGTTCAAATTTACAATGAAAAATCCTAAATGGTGGTTCAAAAGACCAAAACCTATGTTTATTGGTTGAATATGGGACAGTTTGAACCAATCTGGGCACGGGGGTGGGACTAAGCATCAACAATCGTTCCTGTTTGGCTCAGAGGAACGAAATGCATTGGTTTCTTTTGACGAATCAACGTTGTCAAAATGTGATGACGTAATCACGTACAAATCAATTTTACCGGGACATCGCCTAGCGATGTGAAGACATAAATTCCAATGCTTTATCCGATATGTACCGCTGTTTCATCCTTGTTTTTGGTTTGTTTTATGTCAAAGTACTCAGTCGTGTGTTTTTCTGGGCTTTTTCAGAGAGTTCTCTAATGCAAATGTGTTATTTTGTGTTTGTTTTCATGCACGCACGACAGACTTTACTTTCACGTTACATTTGTTCAAATTTACAATGAAAAATCCTAAATGGTGGTTCAAAAGACCAAAACCTATGTTTATTGGTTGAATATGGGACAGTTTGAACCAATCTGGGCACGGGGGTGGGACTAAGCATCAACAATCGTTCCTGTTTGGCTCAGAGGAACGAAATGCATTGGTTTCTTTTGACGAATCAACGTTGTCAAAATGTGATGACGTAATCACGTACACTACGGAGCCTCTGAATATCCAAATAAGATGAATGAGATATCTCCTAACTAAGCAAATGTTTAATTACTATAATACTAATTCCTTTAGAAATGTGATCAAAATTGGAAAAGATGTTCAAAGACATACATTTACACACAAAGTGACCACCAGCTGCAGCTTTCAGGTGGTATTTTATTCTTTAGCTCAACTTTCACGGAATCACTGAATAATGGAAAATCATAGGCAGCAGGTGATTTTGGTCATGGTTGGAGCTAAACTCTGCAGGAAAGTGGACATTGAGTACCAGGTTTGCCCAGACCTGATCTATAATATATTGCCCTCAGAAATCAATCAGATGAAATTATCTTAGGGGACAGCATGTGACGTGATTACAGGATTCAGACTTGCCTTTTTGCCTGCGTATCTGCATATTTTCAGCTTTCAAGCAAAGGTAGAGTTTAACAACTGAACCTGCCAATTAAATGATTCTGGATTAACTGAAAACAACAGTCAAGTGTGTTGGAGCAGGGTTTGAATTTAAGTCTGCAGAATGTTAGCTCTGCAGGAGCAGGGTTGGCTTCCCCTGGTCCAGGTTGTTTCCCTGCCTATGTCCCAAAATGCTGGGATAGGCTCCAGCAACCCTGTGAACCTACATAGGACAAGCAGTTTGGAAAATGAATGGCTTCTGCCCCATTCTTCATTTGCCTTTTTTTTTTTAGACACTATAGAATTCTGGGATTTTTATCAATATCAACCTGGCTAAGACATAAAATTGCAAGTTACTTGCAGAGGAAGTTTTTTTTTCAGTTAGGCTTTAGCACTGCCCTTCTGTGGATTTTATGTATTACGTAAAATGTATTATGTATTAAGGTAAAAAACAATTTTACATTAAAAAATGTTTTTGTTCTTTTGAAACATGCTTAGGGATCAGAAAAAGCCATGTCTATTCTGTCAGATAGGAACAGCTCAGCATGTGTGTTCAAAGCTGGGATTATCTAAACTATAGGATCCTGCAGCCGTTGAAGAAAAGGGCAGCCGAGACCTGAGTGAGGAGAGGCTCTTTTTTGGAGTGAGTCAACACTGCACTGCATTTTAAACAGGAAATATCTGCAGGGCCAAGGCGTAATGAAACAAGGTGCCAACGGTACGTCATTGTTCAGCTTTAAAGGGCACCACGGAAGCCTGAGACAACAGAGAGAACAGAAATAGATTTCAGCGGACAGCCACTGCTGTCTCCACCGAACTGACATCGCTAAAGTGCAAAGTGCAAGATGGGAACAAAAGCCCCAGCTCAGAGCCTCCTGTGGAGGATACAGCTGTGGATTGTCCACTCTTTAGATGGGTCTTTCCCAGAGAGACAGCCACAGGGATCATTAAAGTTCCACAGGCAATAAAGAATTCATTGTCATCTAGATGCAATGAAACACTGAGACTATACAAAGTGCTGGCATATAAACCCTACTAATCCTATTATGCAACCCAGGCTCACTGGATAAACATGCCTGTGGCGACATTCCAACCTGATTTCATGAAAGTGCATATAAATAGTACGCCAAATAAAAATGAAAACTCGTGGTATTGATACGCAAAAATGGACTTTGGCGTGTATATGCTACGCGATGGGTAGGTTTAGGGTTGTGGGGTAGATGCGTATCATATGTAAGCAAAAACGGCGTATCATATGCATGCCAACAAATTTCGTATCATATGCACGTGAAAACTGTGTATTATATGCATGCCAAACACATGCGTATCATATGCACACCAAAGTCCATTTTTGCGTATCAATACCACAAGTTTTCGTTTTTATTTGGCGTACTATTTATACGCATTTTCATGAGACCGGGCTCGACATTCTTGCAAAATTATATTATGTTGCTTCTTGCACATTTCACAACACTTTCGAGGAGAAATGCCCAGTGAGCGGTGCACAAGCACATACAGTTTTATCCAAAATGGATGAACCTGAATTTGTTAATGTATTATTAATGTTGGTTGTTGTACTATTGCAGCGATTCAGAAATTCCTGGTGAGTGACACTAAAAGCTTAATGCACAATCAAGTTAGTTTTTAGTGTACTAAACACTACCCTAAACATAAACCAGGATGTTAACGAAAGCAAACATGGCATAAAAATACATTTTAGAAAGCAACCGTGCCATTTTAGTATTTGACTTATTTTATCATGACTTGTGGTTCATAGGACTCATAGGTTCATAGTAGTGCAGTGCTACCGAGTGAGCTACCAGGTGAGCTACAGAGTAAGTTTACTATATCCAAAAGACCATTTGGAGGTTTTTTTACTGCAAATATCAAACATATATTTGTTTACAAATCATGCACTATGGTAAAGGTGTTTTAAGGTCATAGTATTGTGCAAGGCACAGCACATAAACAAGTCTGTATGCAAAAATGTAGAGGTTAGAGGCACATTTTTTTCCACATTTTTTCCTGCCTGTGATTTTATTACATATGGCCATTACCCTTGGCCTTTCCATGTTTTATATGTCAGCCAGACATCCTGCAGGTCTTTGTAGGTACATGCAGAATATAAAGAATATACTCTATACTCTACAAATGGCAGCAATCTAATTCAACGAGCCCCACCTTTGTCCAAATAATTAACCATAGTCCTTCCACCTAGATGCAGTCACACTAAATTTTAAGCATGCAAAATTGCAGAATGATAGACAACAGGATATGATGATATACTCTGGGGCTATGCTTTTAATAAATACTTGTAAATCGTAAAATATATATATATTTTCCCACTTTCCCACAACACTGCAAACCATGGAGCACTGAAGTTTGTATTCTCTGTATCCATCAAGTCAAGAGGTCAATATGTGACATTTAGACCTTCTATTGATCACAAGTCTTTTCACTGCATGCATTTGCTGGTCAGAAATCACAAAATAAGCAGCAAATGACGAAACTTCAAGATTGTATGTCTATGTTCTTGCTTTCCCACACTTAAATCTCTATGAATAGAAGTGGATGGAACACAAAGTTTAATGTGACTATAATTTAATCAACTTAGAACATATCACTGCCCCACGGAGAACTCACCATAGCTAAACTCTCCTCATAACCCACCCTTCATCCTGAAATGAGATCAGTTGATCCGTTGATATATCTTTAAACTGTTTTTGTATATTGATATAAACATTAATAATACTTGAACAGCATTAGCACAATCTGTTTCCTCATCAAATGTCTGAAAGATTTAAATCAACATAGATTTTTTTTACACTTACTCATTCATTGTGGAGTAGCAGATGTTGTTCTGGCCATGTAAACTCAAGTCTATCCTACTGGCATCACAGACAGACAGATGACATCACAGCGAGACTACATGTGTCCCTCAGACTACTCTTTCTCAGCCAGATGGTCCTGACAGCTTGTTCAACGTAGGACTACATGTCTCTGCAATTTAAACTTAAGCCTTGCTTTAGTACAACCATTTATGAGATGAAGCTTCATTTTCTCTGCCGACATTCTTCAAGCTAAATTTAAGCTCTCAGTACAGCTATTATTACAATATAATAACATAACACATGTAATGCAACTAAATATTTTGAATAGTAGATTGTGAAAAACTGTCAATGTTGATTCGAGGAGCTGTCACTTCTGAAGTGTGCTCAATTATTGCTCTGAACAGAGACAAACTGTTCAAAACATTTTGATACACAAAAGCATATTGGTTTAAAAAAAAGTTATTCTAATTGAACAGCCATTTGGGTGAGGGCAGAAGGAAAATAATATGTTAGTGCAACATTCACTTGCATAAATTTGAATATGTGAACACGATTAATTTTATTTATTTATTATTGTTTTTTTTTTTTGTTTGTTTTTTTTTTTTTATCAGCATAGTCACTACATTACAACAATCAACTCTTTACTGTACCACATAATATATAATATAAATCAATAGTACATGAAGACAAAATCTCTTTACTGAAAATGATTTACTGTTTTTTTTTTTTTTGTGATGGTATGTGTCGCTCATTTATAAAACATGAGAGTTGCAGGATAAAACGGCCTCCGGCAGTCAAACCCGTGGCATCCCGAGAGTGGAAGCTGAATGCCTCCCTCTTTGGATTCATCTTCTCTTTTTCCCTGCTAGCCACTGTGTTTTGCAATGCTGCTAAAGTTTTTTGAGCTCTCTGCCTGTCCACAATTCCCTGCACACTAGATCCTCTGGCAGCAAACGACACAAAATGTCCTTTTCATGTTTGGGGGACCTTAGCCTTTGAACGCTCACAGTAAAGTGTCACCTGTTTATTTGGCAGATGCTTTTATCCTAAGTGACTTGCAGTGCTTTTAAGGTATACTTTTTCAGTATGTGTGTTCCTTCGGAATTGACCTATGACCTTGGAGTTGTTAGCACCATACTCTGTGCGCAACCAGTTGGATTCCATTGTATGACATTCTCACCGATAGCAGATCAATTGCATTTAAGGTGCATGTCAGGACTTTTGGGTGACAGTCCATGTTACTGTTCCTAAGTCACCAGCCAATAGGCAGTGTTGTTGTTGAATCCAGCTTATTCAAGGCCTGAGTAGGTTGTGTCCGAATCAAGTCCGAGACCAGAAGAGGGTTGAGGGTTTTCATGACAGATTTATTCAAGCATGCGTTTAATAATTAAGACATCCCTAAGTATGATGCTCTTCTCTAGATTTTAGTTTTATAACTACAACAACTATGCAAAAGCCTTGATTTATATTTATTTAATTTTTAATTTTTAATTTTTTGAGTCCATGAAAAGACCAAGGCCACTACCATATAAATATCTGGTCTGGTCTCAAGTAGCCACTCTGAAAAAAAAGAAGAAACGAAAAGAAATACATTGTTTATGAGAAGAAAAAAAGAAAAAACTATGACCACTACAACAATATTGAATATGTTACAGAGGTCGCAAGAATTGGAAAATATGATTTTTAAATGATAAAAGTTCATGGTGTCAAGTCCAGATTTCTGCATCTTTATTATTTATAAATGTTAACTTTTTTCTTCCCTAATCACAAATTATTATACATAGTTTGCAATATAAAAAAAATAAAAAATAAATAAATAAATTCCACCTATTTAAAAATGTAAATTTAGTTGCTGTCTTAGTTTTTTTTTAAGTATAATCAAATTGGCTGTCCAAGTCATTTTAAAATACATTATAATAAACTAGGTCCTACATTTGCAGAGTTAATTTTAATTTTTTGCCAAAATGTTTCTTCTTTCCAAGACATTTTATGTTCATTTTATCATTATGTGATAAAATTATGATTTTGCCAGAATTGTGGCACAAATATAATTCCATAGAGAAGTGTGTCTCTGCTGTATGGAGTGCATTTCAGTTGGCAATCTCTATCTTGTGTTCATCTTTATGTTTGTTCCTATTTCATCACTTTCTATCCTACAGCCCTTCTTTTTCTCGATGCTGAGGGCAAACTCTGTGTGTGTGCGTGTGTGCATACGTGTGTGGGTGTGTGTACACTGTGGCACTACCCATGATGACTCACACTGCCCTCAGAACAACACTAGTGGAGGCTGTTGTCAACATTGCAGGGGGGGAAATTGCTATGATTTTTTCTTTAAATATTGTATAAGGGGAAAAAAAGAACTGAGAGGGAATGGAGTGAGGACGTCATTTGACTTCATCTCCTCTGAGAATGATCCCTTGGAGACCATGTTTGCTGGGATTTGTTCTGTGGTTCAGTTCTTTGATTATCCTGCTCGTTATAATTTTCCCACAAGTGTCTTTGCTAAATTTCACTGGGATTTCAACAGCTGGTACTTAAGTTCTGAGCTGAAGCAGACAGCACTCTCTCGCCTGTCAAATCCATCCCCCTTCACAGTACACAAATATTTCTGCATGCAATGTAATGAAGGCTACACTAGACAGAAAACCCATCAGTTTTTACTGCAGATGAAACCGCAGAGAGAGCAGAGACAATTGTACCATAAACATCTTTGTTGATGCCCAGATGGCAGTTTTTATTTACATTGCTGAACACTTTAGATGTAAAAAAAAAAGCAAGCTTTTTATTAATTTGTAGAATAATGCTTGTCCGGGAATTTTGCTGTTTTTTTTGGTTTTTTTACAGCATAATTTATTTATTTATTTGTGGGGAGAAAAAAATAAATATTAAGTGGCTCATTTAAGTGGCTATTTAGCTCATGCGAGAAGGACAAAAGGCACCATAAAAGTAGTACATACATGCACTATATCAGTGGTTCTCAAACTTTTTATACCAAGTACCACCTCAGAAATGATTTGTCTCTCCAAGTACCACCATAATCACCATCATTAAAATACAGTCGCGTAGTAAAGCCTAACTATTCAGTTGCAGATCTGCACAGTTCAAAAACGAGGCAGTTTTATTCCTAATAAGAATACCTATTGTTATCAGCTACTTTAACATTGTAAATACACAGTTTAAATATTAACACTGAACCGTGTTTACATACAGGTAAATAAAAAACTTAAATAATGGTTAAATTAAAATGTGTTCTATCTAAAAGTTAAATAAAAACTGTACTGTAATTAAATGTAAAAAAAAGAAGAAGAAAAGGATCAAAACATAAATCAGACAATGTATATGATACATTTACCATTTGGTATCAGTGTACTGGGCTTTGTACAGTATGTAAACCAGGCATTAAAACTTTGAAACCACTTCTTTTTTTCTCACTAAAAACATCTGCAAAATGATATAGAATGGGTATAAATGTGTAAATGCTTTAAACAGAGTTGAGAGTACTACACTCTTATTGGTAGATGAAATAATCAAATTAGCAAAATATTAAATAAATGAACACACAAGAATCAGGGATGTGAAGAACTTTGTAAATGACAGGTGTTTCAATTTGGCGGATATGTGTGTGGCTTGCTGCAAATTCTGTGTGAGGTTGCCATTCATTTACCCCCATAAAAGCTTTTCTTTCTGTCAATTAGTTGCTGCTGAGAGGGTGTGATGGGCAATTTGATTCCCAGGGTGAGGCACAATAGCCAGGCACAGAGCATTCAAATACTTCCTGAAACTAGCAGATTTACAGCAGACGGAATAGTGTTTTAATTACTTCCCTATTATAGATCATCTTTGAGGTCTTACATCAAAATGAAGATTGATTTTTATAAGTGTCATATTCTGAAGATGACTTCATATTTTTTGTTCATTTTAAATTCTACATTTCTGAATGTTATTGACAGATGGAAACGAGAACTATATATATATATATATATATATACACATATAGCTCATTTTGACAGGCTTGAAAAAGATGACTTTTTCTTGCAGATATCCGTGGACTGCAAGTCTTTCTGGACCAGACATCAAGACAGGGTTTGGATGTGTCTCTGCAGCGAGTGGATAGGAACATCAGTGGTGTGTTTTCCAGTTTGTTCACCTCCATGCGCACAGAGGAGCTCAACCGCTACAGGGACACTCTCAGAAGGGCTATCTTGCTCCTGAGCCCACGCGGAGCACAGGTCTTTATCCATCAGGTATGTGTTTAGCCACTTCTGGCAACTAGTTCCCATGCGAATGGTGTAGTTTCACAAGCTTTCTCAATGCATTATTGATTATCTGAATCTGATCAACCTATGAATCTTGAATCTAATCGATTTGCTGACTACACAATGAGTCACACCCCTACATATGACCACATAATTGCCATAATGCACGCTCATGTACAGTTTCCATAAAGAAAGTCATAACAAATTTGTCAAAGCCAATTCACCCAGTTGTTTGTGACAGATCTGATCCTATTCATGATTTAGCTAAAGATTAATCCTGATTTTCCAAATGGTGTGTGTGGGGTGACATTATTGCAATCTCCCGCCATATGAAATTTTGTCTCTGCCTAGAGTAAAAACCAGCTCATTATGCCCTATACAAAACCTGTCACTTTTGTTGCATCCCTCCGTAAAGGCTGTACAAATGACCTGACAGGCCCGCACACCTTTACTCTCATTATCACAGCATCTTAAGTACACTCCTCCACTGATCTGAGGTCACACACATCCGTTAACTTCACACGTTGGCCTTAACAAGCTCTGTGGGATCTGAACTGGAATCAGTCACTCATGCTGGCGGGATGCCCGTTACTGCCAAGAGCAAGAGCATGGCTTTCTCATGCATATGGATATGCCATAAGACAATGGTCAGCTCCCTGTAATCTCCCCTGCTCGTGGGAAATGTGATTTATATTTGAAATGAGTATCAGCTTTATTAGCCTTTGATGTTGCATCCTTTTAACTGTAAAGATGAACGAAATACAGATTAGACATTGCAATTCGGATTGTTCCACAAATATGATGGGAATTCTTAAAAACAAGAAAGAATCAAGTAAAGAATGAGCTTAGGGAATTTGTAAGTGTGGATGGATGGATGAACAGAACAAAAACCCCAAAATAAACTGACAAATAATTTAACTTTTTAGTGAATTTGAGTAAATTTAGTCAAAAGCATGAGTACTAACAAGTTTTAACCCCAACATGGTTAAATTCTAAATTCAGTTAGAATATATAGCATTTTTAGCCAGTAAAGTTTCAAAGGATAATGCATAAAATTGTACATAATAGTATAAGTTTCAGCTTCCAGTGTATTTCTGAGTGTGTTTTTACCGGTGTGTACTACAGACTGTTGTCATGTTCTCCTGTCATCAGTGACAAGTTGTGCTTCCCAGCCATCAGCACACAGATGCCACTTGAGGTTTTTCCTGTTTGGTTCCTTAGCTGATAACTCACTACTTCAGTTTATCCCACAACAGCACAACACGCGATCTCAGGACAAATAACTCAAAGTTCACTGAGCTCAGTGACTAAGTAAAGAGGCTTATTATCAGTTCAGCTTAGCATCTGGAACACTGATCATAGATTGTTCTGAATCTAAAACTCTTTACATTACCTTTTTTTCTACTGTGGAATGTATTGTGTGAGGCTTCTTTGATGGGGGGATGACACTTTACATTATCACTAGGTGTGAAAATTGCTCTGCTTTTCCTTAATTTTGATCTTGTAAGACCAATGGAAGATTGTTCTTAATGTGGGACTGCATTTCAGTACTATCCATTACATTAAGGGTAGTACCATTACGTCCTATCCATTTCAGTGGATAGGTAGATAGAAATGCATTCACTGCCGCTGATAGCAGACTCTTTGGAAAAACAAGCCTGGATGTGGCAACATTTCTTTAAAATTCTATTACATGTATTCTTGCACGTTTCATGGCACTTTCAAAGTGAAATGCTCAGTAAGTGGCATGAAAAGCTTGTTCAGCTTGTTTTTTCTGTAACTAATGAAACTAATATATGTGAATCTGGCAATGTTTTATTACATTGGTTGTGTATATATCTTAGCAGTTCAGAAGTGAAATGTTCAGTGAGTGGGTCTAAAAGGTTAATGCTCTATAATGTACCAACAGCACTAAAACTATCAGATAGCATTAACAAAAGCAAAGGTGATATAAAAACACATTCGCTGAAGCAACCATGCCATTTAACTTAACTTCTAAAAGTCTTTGAACTCTTTTACTGACTCATACCCAAGCACTCAGCGTCACAAGTGCAATGCACTACTTAGGTGAGTAACCTATGTCAGAAAACTCATATTGAGCTGATTAAATGATGCTTAACATCAGTTCCATCACAAGATGTTTTAAGGTCATAATGTAGTATTGTGCAAAGAAACCACACAAAAATAAGATTTATTAAATCAACACACTGCCCCTGTAATCATATGAAAGATTAAAAGGAGAAAATAAATGTGTTGTACTGCCACTAGTGTTTATTTTAGCTGGAAACTGCATGCATACACATTAAAAATGTACAAAATCACAAATACTTTGATCAAAATAATACACAAATAATGGTGTGAGAAATGTATGCATAAATGTATGTTTGGTATACGCTATTATATTTCAGTGTTGTCTTTCTGTGTTTCTTGGAGAATATTGTAGTCTATGAAAACAGAGTAAACCAATATTTTCATTGTGGTTAGCCGAAATGAAAGTTTCTTTTATTAACGCATATTGGGATGAGCTCCAATTGTACAGTTTCCACTGATACATGTACATTAAGGTTCCATGACTACATACATGACTGTAATGTATTAATTTGCATTTAGTTTGTAGCTCTGTTTTGTTCCTGTTCCCTGTTTCCCCACGTTAGTCCCTGATTGTCTGTAAAAATGTGTGATATTAGTCAGTCCTTTTTCTAGTGTTCTTTATCAAGTCTTTCAAGGTGAGCTCAGATCTGTTAGGATCCTATTTTCCATTGTTTCTGAGTTCTTGGCATTACAGCAACATGTTGAATAGGGAACAGTTCTGCAAAATTCTTATCTAGGATTATGCAGAATAAGGATTTATACAACAAAGTTAGTTTACAATGCTCCATTTTATAATGTGAAAACCCCTTGTAGTGGATGAGCTTTTGTGGCTCAGAAATAATCATTGTCCTAAGTGTAAGAAGTCCAAGAAGTTAAAGTCTTTCTTGCATGCGTTTATTCAATAACAATGGCAAATTTGGTTGTAGCTGATTTTGTAATTTCACTGGAAAGATATGCGAGAGCATTTGGACAGGAGAAATTGAACACAATTGTGAAAACTAGGTATAGCATGGCACTGCTTGCCAAATATTTCCGCCCTTTGTCAGCTATGATGGGGTCCGCCACTGACTAGAAAGCAGGATGATGCAGAGACTTTGATCTTTAAATAGGAACTAGTACGCTCATGATGTGAAGCATCTTACAGAAGCACTGTTCCATACACTAGTGAGCTGGGTAACACTTTATTTTAAGGTTTCCTTGTTACGCACGCTGCATGTACTATTATAATAACAATAAATTATGCATAATTACATGCAAGTACCCCTAAACCAAAACCTAATCCTAAACCTAACCATATAGTAAGTGCATGTAGTTAATTTATATTACTCAGTACTTCAATGTACAATTACATTGTAACAAGGACACCTTAAAATAAAGTGTAACTGAGCTGTCTTGTTGTCTGATGTTTTCATAGGGAGCATCTTCAACAGAAATGGGAATTTATAGGTGACTACATAGGGAGCAGATCCATGTGCCACACAAAAGAGGACCCACCTGAGTTGGTCTCTTTTCTGTGGCTTAGCTAATGACATAAAAGCATGCTAAGCTAGTGGCATATGAGATACTGGATACTCATTGAATTATTTTTAATCAATACATTTCCAAATTTATTTTGTCTCAATGAATGTTGGTATGGCCATATCCGCAAACAAAATGTTAGAAATGACTTTATAATACTATTCAACCAATCACAGCTTTCTGATTTTAGAGTTGGGACTATGATTGTTTGATGCAGGATTGTTCCTAGAACTTGCCCTATTTGTGCAAATCACAGTGTGCCAGCATGCTCTGGCTTTTAGGCCTTGTGTTGTGTCTGTATTGTTGTTCCCTGTCATTCCTAAAGGAAGTGGTTTATAGGAAATACTCAAATGACTTGTGTTGCACACAAGAGGTGTAATTTGTGGCACTGCATCATCTGCAGAGGCTGTGCTGACCAATTGAGAGTTGTTAAACTGAAGAGTGGTTAGCCACGGACAGAACGCCTCCCGGGTGCCTGGACATACTGATGACAAATCTATCTATCTATCTATCTATCTATCTATCTATCTATCTATCTATCTATCTATCTATCTATCTATCTATCTATCTATCTATCTATCTATCTGTCTATCTGTCTGTCTGTCTGTCTCTCTCATCTTATGGTTTATGGTTGGAGATCAGGGCCCGTATTCACAAAACATTTTATCTCACCACTGAGAGTTCTCCTAAATAGCAGTAAACGTTTTTAGCTAAGAGTTTTTTCTTAAAACCTGTTCACAAAGCTGCTGAGACAAACTTTTACTAAGGAATAGAGAGAAGTCTTAAGCTAAGAGCAAGGGCGGGGTTGACCTTGTTGCTATGGATGATGTCAGCATGCTTACTAACTATGCACACACTGATTGGCTGATAGGGGAGGGGTCTCTGTCAAGAGATTTATTCATAGAGATATTGTAGAGCATGATGTTGTCATATATAAAGGATTCAAAATTTAAATGTTGCTACATTCAAATAAAGATTTAAAAATGCAGGCTAAGTGTCACTAATTAAACAAGTATATGTTCAACTAATTGTCAGCCTCTTACATGTATGCTTCTCGTAAACAATTCGAGAATATGTATATAAACAGCCTTTTAATTAACAGAGTAGAATAATCATGGCTGATAGTAATACATGCAAAAAAAAACTCGACTTAATCCACTTCAAAGCGTAGGCGTGTCTCGTAGACGGTGCTCTCGCTGAAGTTATGGTGTCGACTACCTCTTGGGGTAGGCCACTTAGAACCTCCTCGTCCCATCCAGAGACCAGAAATGAAGTTTCCAGAGGTCTGGACGCGGGTGCCAAAGGGTGCCCCGTCTCTGAGTCAGTAAATCCTTCCTCAGAGGAATCGGCCAAGGAGGGGCTATCGCGAGGAGCATCAGTTCCGGGAACCAGGTCCGGGTAGGCCAATAGGGTGCCACCAGCAGGACCTGCTCCTCGTCCTCCCTGACCCTGCACAGCAACTGTGCCAGAAGGCTCACTGGGGGAAATGCATACTTGCGGCCAGCTGTGTGCCAGTGCGTCCGTGCCGAGTGTTCCCTCGGTCAGGGCGAAGAACAACTGGCAGTGAGAGGTTTCTGGAGAGGCAAACAGGTCTACCTGAGCGGCTCCGAAACGTCCCCAAACCAGCTGGACCGTCTGGGGATGGAGTCGCTATTCTCCCGGGAGCGCAGCTCGGGACAGCTCGTCGGCTGCCCGGTTGAGCAGCCCAGGAATGTGAACAGCACGAAGCGACCTCAGATGCTTCTGACTCCAGAAGAGGAGGTGGCGGGCGAGTTGCGATAAGCGACGGCAGCGCAGACCACCTTGTCGGTTGATGTACGCAATGGCCACTGTGTTGTCCGTGCGGACCAGTACATGCTTGCCTCGTAAGCACCCTTTGATGCTCTTGAATGTATTCAAGCAGTTCAACACTGACTGAGCACGTTCCTGCGTGAGGCGTGCTGTCTGTTCGACCGAGTCCAACTCCATACCGAGAAAAGAGATCCTCTGCGTCGGGGAGAGTTTGCTCTTTTCCCAGTTGACCCGAAGGCCCAACAGGCTGAGGTGTGAAAGCACCAAGTCCCTCTGCTCGCACAACTGATCCTGAGACTGAGCGAGTATGAGCCAATGGTCGAGGTAGTTGAGAATGCGAATGCCCTGTTCTCTCATGGGAACAAGGGCTGCCTCCGTAACCTTCGTAAAGACACGGGGCGACAGGGACAGCCCGAAGGGCAGGACCTTGTACTGGTATGCCTGCCCGTCGAGCGCAAACCACAGGAATGGCCTGTGGCACGGAAGGATTTGAAACATGGAAGTACGCGTCCTTCAGGTCGATCGCTGCGAG
>NW_015505422.1:1181001-1181265 GCF_001515645.1 Sinocyclocheilus grahami
TCCACAGCCCCCCGTCCCCTCAGGGGACCCAGAGAAAGAAGAAATTGCTCTTTTGTCGAGAATTTGGGTACCACTGACCGCGAGGTCCTCTTGCTCCTTCGCTTACCACCAGGTCTGGCGGGGGCCTGGACGGGCGGGGCGGCTGCCCTGCGGCTGGCTCCTCGGCACAGTTTTGCTGGAGGCTGCTGCGGACGCTGCACAGGAGCGGGGGTGGCGGCCGGGGGCCGCCCTCGGCGACGAGCGGGCTGAGGCGCTGCCACCGGC
>NW_015505422.1:1181370-1185616 GCF_001515645.1 Sinocyclocheilus grahami
AACAGGCCGGTCTGGGACACGGGGGCGTTCAGGAATCTTGTCTTGTCCGCCTCGCGCATGTCGGCCAGACACAGCCAGAGATGGCGCTCCTGGACCACCATAGTGGACATGGCACGACCCAGAGACCGCGCCGTAACCTTCGTCGCTCTTAGCGCGAGGTCCGTCGCGGTGCGGAGTTCTTTGAGAACTTCCGGGTCTTGACCACCCTCGTGCAAGTCCGTCAGTGCCTTGGCCTGGTGTACTTGCAGTAACGCCGAAGCGTGTAAGGCGGACGCAGCTTCTCCACAGGCCGTATAAGCAGTGTCGATCAAGGCCGACGAGTGCCTACAGGCCCGGGAGGGGAGCAACGGTTTGCCCCGCCAAGTGGTAGCGGCATTTGGACACAATTGCATCGCAACTGACCGCTTCACCTGGGGGACTCCCGCGTACCCCCACGCTGGACCCCCATCGAGGAAGGTGAGGGAGGATGAGCCACTGGGCCGGTTTCTGGCAGTAAAAGGTGCCGTCCATGACCCAGCAATCTCATCATGCACCTCCGGGAAGAAAGGCACTGGAATGGGGCCCTGAGAACCAACGAGTGCCACCCCGAGAAACCAATCGTCCAACCTTGAGGGTTCGGGACGCGGTGGAAGATTCCACTCGAGCCCGACACTCTCGGCCGCCCGGGAAGATCTTAGTGACTTAGGAGTCCTCTTCACTACTCCTAACCTTTCACAGATTTAGGAGCTAAAACGCCTAAAGTCCTAAATTTAGGATTGACACTCCCATTATTTTTAAGATTTTTTCGTAAGATTTTTTGAGCTACATTTAGCCTTAAGATGTTTTGTGAATACGGGCCCAGATATATCAGATAAGAATATTCCACATCTCACTTTGAATTTTGTCACACATTTTGACTTTAGTTTAGGATTTAAGTAAAGATGGGAAAACCAATCTTCCCCTATTTATTTTAGCAAAAGTTTAGATACACTGATACTATAGAAAATATGCTAACTTGTATATTTACTATACAAAATATGCTGATCCAGAAACACATCCTCTTGGCAAAATTACAGTCAATGTTTAAGCAGCAGTCATTTCACAGGGCTATTTAAAGTTCTGTATTGACATGAATCCATCTTGCTGTTCAGTTTCAACAGAATTTTGCCCTCTGCAGTTGACAAAAGAGATGCTTATAGATTAAATAAACTGCTGGATGTTGAGATGTAAATATGCCAAAGATCCAGAAACCTTCCCTGTTGTCTCTTTTTCATCTCGGCCTTTTAGTTTTGGACATAATATCAGCATTTTGAAAAGATACTTGATCTGTAGATATCTCCAAAGGCTTTCTTTTTTTAGCACATTAAGCTTTTCTATTTTAGAACTCTTTTAGAACTTTAGTTTTAGGCATCTGATAAACTTGTATTGAAATATTTATAGCTCCTACTGCTTGAACATAATCTGATTTGAAGTTTCAATCCTCTTTTAACTAGCCCATGAACTGTAAGGATGTAACTGTGGTTAAATAGATCTTTCTCGGTGACTGCCTTTGACAAACTGTTCTGTTCCTGAAAAAATAAAATAAAATAAAAGAGAGAGATTAAGGCAGAAGTAGCAGACCAGTGTGTTAATGTATTCCTGTACAGCATTCATGAGACTGCAAGGCTTTCAAGACTGTGTGATAAAGATGTGATAGGGCATATTTGCTAATTTTCAATCTTGTAATCAAATACTTTTTGCCCCAGAGATAGCTTCTCACACTGCCTTTCATGTCCTCAGTAAATTAGACTTCATTATTATTTTATGAATAAATGTTGATTTTACTGAAAGTAAGTAAACCTTAAAAGCCCCATGAGTCAAGAATTGAGAATTGAGAAAGGAGTTTTGGGAAGTAATAGTTTCATACAGAGGCATACATGCCTCTTATGTTAATTTTAGTTTAAGAGTTCTGTAACAAATAGAAACATACAAAGCTAGATAAAGTGAATAAACTCAAGTTTCCAAAAAATAACAAAAGTAAAGAATGAATGAGTAGTGATGTACTTAGAATCCTGACTGTCTTGTCCCTGAAGGTATTTAACCTTGACTAAACAAGGGACACTTGGAAGTAATCAAGTGAGGATCCATGCAGAACCTTCATTCATTCATTCATTCATTCACTTTATTTATAGAGCACTTTAAAACTGCACCTGCAGACCAAAGTGCTGTACAATCAAGAAACACTTCATTAAAACTGTTTTTGAGAAACAGAACTTAAAACAACACACATCCTACTAACAACAAAGACTACCCCACCCTCTCAAAGGTTAAAGACAAGAAGTAGTTTTTAACTTCAACTTTAAAAGCATTTAAAGATGAGACCTCTCTAAGTTCCTGAGGAAGACTATTCCAGAGTTTCGGCCCCGCAACAGCAAAGGCCTGATCCCCTTTTAACTTTAAATGAGTACGAGGGACAGTAAGCAATAACTTGTTATTGGATCTTAGAGACCTAGGTGCTTGACGAATTGCAACAAGCTCAGACACATAAGCAGGGGCCATCCCATGCACTGCTTTAAAATCATACAAAAGAGTTTTATATTTTATCCTGTAGTTCACTGGTAGCCACTTGAGAGAATCTAAAATAGGAGAGACATGATGACTTTTCTTAGCACCCACTAGCAGCCTAGCTGCTGCATTCTGAACTAATTGCAAGCCTGAAATAGTGGTCTGACAGGACTCCACAAACAAGACATTGCAATAATCCAGACGGGACAAAACAAAGGCATTAATAACCTTCTCTAAGTCTTTTCTTGACAGAATAGGCTTTAGTTGAGCAATAGACCTAATCTAATCAAAAACAAGTCTTTACTACAGCATTGCTCTGGGTCAAACACCACACCTAAGTTCCTTATTTGGTCACGGCAGTAATCGGACCATGAGCCCAAATATGTGGACATATCTAAGCATCCTCTGGCAGGGCCAAAAAACATAATCTCAGTTTTACTCTGGTTCAGCTGAAGCAGATTTTGAGTCATCCAGCTCTTAACCTCCTCTAGGCATGCAAAAAGCAAATTAGAACCATTGTTCTCTCCCACTCTCATAGGTAAGTAGATCTGTATATCATCCGCATACAAATGGTATGACATGCCGTATTTTTAAAAAATTTAACCCAGGGGCAACATATACAATGAAAATAAAATAGGGCCAATAACAGAACCCTGGGGGACCCCACAAGTAACAGGCGCTGCCGTTAAAAACAAAGTTACCATACTTTACAGAGGATGATCTATGTGACAGATAAGACTTAAACCACTCTAAAACTGTCCCACGAATTCCAATTAAATGGGATAACCGCTTTATAAGAATCACGTGGTCTATTGTGTCAAAAGCTGCACTTAAGTCCAATAAGATCAGAGCTGTCGCGTTACCTGCATCTCTGATTATACGGAGGTCATTAACAACTCTTAAAAGTGCAGACTCAGTGCTGTGACCTGCCCTAAAACTGAAATTTGTCTAAGATCTCATACCTATTTAAAAATTACATTAACTGGGAATAAACCACCTTCTCTAAAATCTTTGATATGCATGGTAGTTTTGAGATGGGCCGATAATTCTTCAGTTCTAAAGGGTCTAAATTAGGCTTTTTAAGAAGTGGCTGAATAACCACCTGCTTAAGGCCTGTTGGAACAACTCCATTATGAAGACTACTGTTAACAATAGAAGTAATACTCGGCCCAACAACATCAACCAACTCCTTAAGAAGACGCAAAGGAACCACATCGCAACCACCAGATGTAGGCTTCAAACGCATAATGATGTCCATAACTTGCGCCAGAGACAGTTCAAAACTCCTTACACAAGCTGGTGATATCACAAACTCAACTGAAGACGTAGGCAGATTAGTTCTAATCTTTTCTACTTTTTCCACAAAAAATGTCAGAAACATTTCACAAACCTCCAATGAGGGGGTCAAGGTAGAACATACATTCGGATTGAGAAGTCTATTAATTGTTGAAAAAAGGGTTGCAGGGGCATTATAATTCTGTGCAATGACACTCAAGAAATAATTTTGCCTTGCAGTTCTCACAGCAGCCTGGTAGTCTGAAAAACATTGCATCATAGATTGAAGTGAAACCTGTAGCTTATCCTTTCTCCATTTCCGTTCAGCCTTCCTGCCTCAGAGAACAAGTATAGTTGTTAAGCCATGGAGTTGGATTACGTTTAGGTTTCCTAACTTTATATGGAGCCACTACATCTAAGATATCGGAGCAAACAGAATTGAACAATA
>NW_015505422.1:1185673-1196916 GCF_001515645.1 Sinocyclocheilus grahami
AACATTAAAAATTACAGGCATGTGATCAGACAGACCATAATTTAAAACATCTACATTACAAATAGGAAGGCCCAGAGATAAGACCAAGTCCAAAATATGGCCTTGCTCATGGGTTGGATTTGAAATAAACTGCGTGAAATTAAAAGAGTTCACCAGCTGTAAAAACTCAGAGACCATAGGCTTATTTGGACAACACACATGAATATTGAAGTCCCCAAGAATTAAAATGTTATCACAACTTGGCACAATATGTGATAAAAACTCAGAAAACTGAAATCCTTGTTATATCCTTGAAATCCTTGTTATATTTCTGTATTTCGGACCAACACACACAGAACAGGTTTCCAGCCGTCATACATCATCACTTGAGCCTCAAAGCTCTGATAGTTCACCTTTGACAAAAGACGGCATTTAAATCCCTTCTTAAAAACACATGCAAGTCCGCCACCCCGGCCAGTAGTTCTAGGGGTGCTAAAAAATGTAAAGTCAGATGGAGAAAGTTCAATCAGGGCGTGTGTGTCGCCAACATTAAGCCATGTTTCAGAAATAAACAGAACGTTCAAATCATGCTGTGTAAAAAAGTTCATTTGAAATAAACGTTTTGTTTAAGAGTGATCTTGCGTTAACCAATGCCATATTTACTGTACCAGTCTCCAGCGTAGACAATGACGCTCCAACCGAAACCACAGCAGACTCGATATAACACAAATTGTTAATATTTACTCCTCTCGAAACTTTGTGTCACTGAGTCACAGCCTGCGACGATGGTATCCAAAAGTCCGGGCAAACTGTATGCAAACAGGAGAAGCTCTCACTCGAAAAGTCTCCCGAGGTCAACAGGCGTCTCTCCGACATCCATGACGCTCTAGCTTTCACAGCGAAACCCGCCCGTCTGCCACGCTTCCGACGGCGATTGCTCCGAAACCGCTGAGTTCGCTGGTACCCACACTCTAGGCTGAGCCAAGGTTCCACTGACACAGACGGCATGAATCGCGGGTGAAAACAACACTTTCCACTCCGAGTGAGATCGTCCATCACTGCACGAATGTGAAGCAAAGTTTTGCAGTCATAAGTCCAGAGAGAGTAGTTAGGGCTAATAAGACATACAAATAAAACGAAATACATTAAAATAGACAACACAGAACGACGGCCAGCCAATACACACAGCGCCATCTTTTTATATATATAAAATATTCCCCTCCTATGTAGTTTGAATGAAAATATCTGAGCCCTAGGTAGGCCACATTGCTTTCAGTCATGTTTTTGTGGGGAGTATTGTTTTTTTTCTCTGCCACCCATGGTGACTGCAGTTTTTTTAAAGCCTAAAAACTCTTTCTTTAGAGGCTCTTCAACTCCTCTGACTTTAGAGTTGTTATTTTTCCTCCTGCACTGCTGTGTGTTGGTGTGTATGTGTGGGCCTGACCTGTTATGGGTGTCCCATCAATTCTCATTTTTCTAGGATTTCTCCTATTTTAGTTCTATTCTCCGCGCCTGCTGCTCATAGACATAGGGGCCGTCCCGCTGCTGCTGTCGCACCAGGAGACGGATTGAGTGGCATGAGTTATCAAGCATGATGGATGATACTCAGTGGGAAAGGATGTGTTACTCAAGAGGCATGAAAGAGAGATACTTTTCAGGTGTTGTAAGTGCTTTTGTATTACTTGCCTTCTGCTCTTGATTGCTTGAATGCGTGTTGATATTTCACAAAATAAAAGATAAGAGCTGCGTATCAGGCAAGGTGCTTTGCAGACACACTAATTTATGAATTACTGATGAAATTCTTATATATAATTAGCTCTTCAAAAGCCACCTCATTGTTTCTAAACACACTTAAGTTCACATTTAAAAAAAAGGCACTTTATAATAGTCAAATTAAAAAAGTGCATTTTAAATACTCTTACAGGAATATTGCCATGCTTTAAAGAAGTAGGCTACTCTTATTTTGATGTGTGACTAACATACTAAATCACATATATTATAGCCGATTTTAACTGTAGTGTTATCTTGCATTTGTATTCAAATTACTAAATTACAACTCCATTATTACAAATGTGGATTTGCAAATATATTTAAATACATTACTTTCTACAGAAGTGACAATTATATTATCTTTAATGTGGGTGGAAACATATTTTATGATATTCTGGTCTCTAGATATGGCCAAAGATATACTGTACCAAAATAGTGCAATGTTGAATATGGCAGAATAAGCCCTGCCTTATAAATTCAGGAGCCAGTCGCCATTGTGTCACTGCAGCTGCAATTATAATGGCTGGTTGCTATAGAAATAGTGTGTGTTCTGAGACGTGCTTGAAATCACATATGCGCATTGGCTGGTTAAGCCTGAAATCACTTTTTTTTATGCTATTTGAATATAAGAAACAACATTTATGGAACAGTTCATGTCAGATGTTGCTGATTTAAAATATGTTATTTACATGTGAGTTTGGCAAGCAGTTTTTTGTGATTTCAGGATTTCTCCCTTCAAGTAGATAGGACTTAGTCTTGAATACCCAAAATGCAGTAGCTGCCACGAGGCGTTGCAAATATGATCGCCAAGTGAACAGACTTTACTTGAAAGGGAAATCGATATGGTTCAGGTACTTCATTATTTTTCATTATGCATTTTTTTTTACTGCTAAATTATTATTTTATATCTAATTACTTAGAACAAAATTAAAGCACACTTTCCCTCCTCAAACAGCATTGCTTGAGATATTGTTCATGTCCATAGCACTGAATTAACTGAATTACACACCACAGTTGATTACTTGGTTTATTCAAATCACTAACCCTAAGTATGAGTGATACTTTAGTTAGCTTTCCACACTCAGCAATTGGTCAAATTATAGTCTTTAGCACACTTTCAAAAGTGTAGAATAGATTGTTAATATTTCATAATGTCTTGAACTCAATCAAGATTTCAAAACAATCTAACTGAACCACTGCTGAGCAAAGGTTTTATACTGTTCACAAGTAGTCATTTAATGCTTTTATCTAAAGAGTCTTACAATACATTACTTTGATGGCAAACTAGTTACAAATGTTATAATTTACACTATATTGTCATAATATATCAGGAATTGTATAAAAAGGGAAGAATGGGTCAACTAATTTTAATAGGTCAATAACTATAACTATTTTCAGAGACAATTAGATAATTACACTGCAAGTTGTTTGACAAAGGTTTACTACATTTAATCTTATATATAAATTAATATATAAATTTAAATGCAAACAGTCAGTTGTAATAAGACTGAATACATGATTTTCATTTAAGTTTAAAAAAGTCTTCAAAAGTAGTATTAATATCAAAATAGCAAGCAATTATTACACCATAATAATACATCAGATGGTTTTACAGTGATACATGGTATTTGTATGGTACTTCAAGGAGGTCTAAAGAATACAGTGGGACAAATATGGTACCAATGATTACTGATGATATATTGATGATATGATCATATTCATGTACCATATTGCATTTACACTGTAAACTCCAAGGATCTTAAATATTTTGATACTATGGTACATTTCTACAAAACTTTTAATAGTTTTTGGTACTAATTACAGCTTTGTGCTGATTTATGTTTTGATTATTTTGTTTGAAAAATGCCTTAACCTGAGTTATTCACAATCTGCAGGTGTTGATCTTAATAAAGTTATTTTACTGGAAAACAAAAGGGCACACATCAGGTTAGTTACAATTAGTCTAGCGTAGCCAGACCGTCAGACTGAAGGCAGAAGGTCTGGGAACCTTGGTCACTTTGAATGGCCAAAGACCGCCCAAGAGGCCATATGACTGACAGGTAAACTAACCAATCACGTTTTGTTCTGTGACACGTCATGTGTGTGGGTGTGGAAATGTCCCCACTATACCAGACTGGTGTGTAAATCTTTTGGATGTATTTTAAAGAGTATACACTGCAAACTTTACATATTTCACGTACTTTCCAAAATCCAGCATTTAGTTGATCCTGAAAAGCGCTCAATGTTGCGCTCATCACAGCATCTTTGCTTCCAGACAGAATGTTAAAGAATGCAACACTCATCTTCCATAAATCCTGTATATTTCAACTAATCTTATGACGACTTCGAAACTCCTGAAGTGTTCCCAATTTTGTGTGCCATATGCATCAGATGTTCAGACAACGAACCGTGGGCGTGACGTCTGAGGCTGAGACTAGTTTTCAATGGACTGTAGGTAAATATTACAGTTCATCCAGCAGTAAAAGTATAATGTGATACGAACACAAAGTCCAAATATTGTAATTAAAACTGAAATTGATTTAGATCAATATCATGATCGCTGACATATATATGGAATATATAGTGGTAGGGATGGTATAGGCATAATTTCAGACCTTAAAAAAAAAAAAAAAACTAGAGCTGAAAGGGTCTGTTTATTGTCACATCAACTGCTTGCACTGATGAACATGTACAAACTCCTTGGACTAGTAGTAATGTTTCCATTTTAAGTGAGAGAAATACTAGGTTCTAATCTACCTGATGTACATCAGTGGATAAATATTAGGAGTGGGGCTACATTTGTTAGCATTTTGATACTTTGCAACTGGTGCGGTTGCACCGGGCCCGCGCTTAAGGGGCCTCTGTGGCGAACAGACCACGGGGAATACCCCCCCACACACATATTATTATTATTATTATTATTATTATTATTATTATTGTTGTTGTTGTTGTACCTTCATAAGGTACCTTTTAAAATTTTCATCTCGTTTTTATTTGTTGATGAAAAGGCGACAAGGTCAGTACACATTCACCATAGTTTTTGTCATTCAAAACTGACATTTTTATTTAGTTATCATCTCATTTGTATCAGTGAAAAAATGTTTTATGACATTAGTGTTTTAATGTTTTAATCCCAATTTGACTATACAACTATTCATGAGCCCTACATACATAAAGTGATAGGACAAAATCATTTATGAAAAAAACACCCCCATGTCTCCTCCATCCTCACCATAAATTATGTTTATGTATGTACATTGTCCAACTCAGAAAACTCAGACACGCCCTGTGTTAGCAGCCCTCAAGACTGATGGATGTGACAGGTCAAACCCTGTGCCATATTACTGTTCAATAACTATAACTCCTCCTTCATTTCATTCATTTACAAAATGAATCACCTCTCTAATGCCCTTGACCTCATATAGTGCAATGTCCGAGACACCATTTAGACATTAAATTCCACATTAACCACCCTCAAGAGATCTGCATTGTTCACCACATTGTGTTCTTCCTGTCTAATCAGAGATGCTGTCCTACTGCACCAGCAAGGACTTATTTGATGAGAAACAAATCCTGGTGATTAACAATGATTAACATCGGCACGAGAGGTTATAAAACTGTGGGAAGTGTCCTGTCTTAAAAGTATTTTAATCTTGGTTTCTGGTTTTACAAGATGCACTTTGTTGTCATTTACACTGAGACGTCCCCTCGTTCCCGGGTCGAATGCTAATGAGGCTAGTTCCAGCTAATGCTACCTCAGAGAGTTTTAATGTCCCAGTGCTGTTAAATTAGCATATATACAGTACTCAGAGGTGAATACAAAACAGGTGAACAGTTTCACTTTTGAGGGGAAGTTTTTGAGGCGATTGAGTTATTGTGAAAGTTTATTCAATTAGTAAATTGACATCTCATGCTAGTTTTGTGTCTGATTCTCCTAGGGCATTTGTATGCCAGTCACCTTGGCGTACATTTGAGATGGATGTTGGACTGGCAAATGGGATCATTTGTCTTGTGGAGAGAATATGCCATTTATATTGCCATTGGATATGCTGCTGATAAAAGACATTGTTGTACTATCTGCTATCAGTCACCTGCCTGACATGTCTAATCTTGCCACCTGAAAAGTTGGACACTGCGGCAAAATGGGCATAAAGATGTCAAAAAAAAAACGATGACTATAAATTTAAAACTGCTTGACAAAAGTCAGGCACTCGGAGTGAGCAGGGGGGCATTCACTAATTTTGTTCTTTTCTCTGCCATCATCATATTCTTGACAAGAGCAAAACTTTTTTCCCCAACCCAAAACAACAAACTTTAAGGGACCTATTTTAATGATCTAAGTGCATGGTCTAAAGCGCATGGCGCAGGTGCACTCATGGCATGTATAAAATCCACTTTTGCTAGTTGAATGACGGGAAAATGGTTGGCGTGCCCGGGCGCATGGTATAAACGTGTTGTCCCTCTTCTCTTAATGAGTAATGGGTGTTTTTTGGGCGTAATGTGCAATAAACCAATCAGAGTCTCAACTCCCATCCCTTTTAAAAGCCCGTTGCGCTCGCGCTATGGCGGGTTTGCTATTTACTTGGCGTAATGTAATTTAAATTTTTTTTTAATGTTTGTGTGCTGCTGCACGTCCCTGTTTGTGTAATAAGCAAAGTGTACTCGCGTTGTGCACCTGCCTATAGGCACATATTATTAACGGGCTCTTTAAATAACAAAGAAAAAAATATTGCACCAGACTTAAGACCAGGTTTGAGTTGGTCTATGGTGCAGTCTGTTTTCAGTTCCTCAAAATAGCAATGCGCCAACAATGCGCCTGAACACACCTCTTTTTTAGACCAGCACGCCCATTGGCGCACAAATGGGTGCAAATGCATTTGCTATTTAAACAACGCGGCGCAGGACGGGAAAATGAGAACTGCGTCAGGCTGAAACTAGCAAAAACTCTTGCGCCACACCTTGCGCCGCATTGCGCTGGGTGCATGATAGGGCCCTAAGTGTTCAATAAAAAGCAATAAGGCAGATCACTAGCAGCTGACTTGTGTATAAAGAAGATGCCGTTGGGTGAAAAGCCAAAATTCAAACTCTGAGTCCTGACAAAGGCAAACTTTGTGGCGTGCACTTTTTGAAATCCTAAATAGCTGAGCATCAGTTCAGTGTAGAAGTATGAGGGGATTAAAATAAATAACTCTGTCTTCTTGTTTGTGGAGCGTGGGATCGAGCTATAAAATCCTCACAGCCCAACAGCTGACTGCATAATTAACCTCAGCTAAACACCCAAGGCTTTTCAGAGCAAATTATTATTGCTTTTTAATAAATTATATGGATAGATTTCATGGGGTTTATGGTTTAATTGGGACTATCAATTTTGAGCACCACCTGATCACAGGTTAGACAGCAAAGTATGCAGCTTTGGAGTACTTACTGCCTCTCTGCATCTTTGAATTTGTTTCTATCCTCCAAGTGTTAAATGGTGATATGGTAGTTTACCGACTTTTTGTTGTACAGATGAACAGCATGAAAAAGCTCAGTTGTTATAATGCCATTGTCCAGAATTATTTACAGTGGGACACTAGCGTTTTGTGCACCAACTCTCTTGGCTACCGTCTCCCCCACCATTCCCTAACATCCATCACTGACAGCCACTCCCTCCCCAGGAGTAAACGAGCAGGGCCAGGGATAATTAACCGTGTCTGATATTGTTTTTCCAGCTGAATTTTAAATACAGAGAAAAGTCTTTCCATTCTGATTAAAAAAGGATAGGCTCCTACCGCATTAGAGCCTTTTGGGATAATAATGGCTTCTGTACAGACATTGATTGCATCAAGCATAATGGCAGCATCCAGAAAGGGTTAGTGGAGTGTGTTCCTGTGGGACAGTGATCATAGTGAAGGGAGTCAGTATACAGTATCTTTAAGGTAAGTATTTACCTGCTTAAGGCAAAAAAGAAAAAAAAATCTTGGTGGTCTCTAAACATTTTGCTTGTTCAAAGAGACAGCAGCGTTATAATTTCAGATAATAGGTACAAGGAAAATAGTGACTTTGACAAGGTAAATTAAAGGAATAATTCATAAAGTAATGAAAATTCTGTCATCATCATTTACTCACTCTCATATCATATTTAAAATCCTGACACAGGTGTCCAATATTGCTCCTGATGGGCCACTTTCTTCTGTTAAACATAAAAACAGAAATGTTGAAGAGTGTACTGGTCACACTTGCATATAATAATCAGGCTGTAAAGTTGTAATAGTAGTCAATAGGACTAGGGTGCTATTTCCCAAATCGAAAAGTACCTGGCTTTGTAAATGCCAGTGAACTGAAGCAACTGATACTGGTAGGTCATATAACAATGACAACATGATGAATGTAATATGACCAGATTACATTCATACTACACACGTCAAATTAAAATGTTGTTTTTAGGCCCCACATTTGACTACAGTTTTGACATGTGTGTGTACATAGTTTAAAAAAATTTCTGAAAGTACAATTCATTTCTTTAACTGTAAAAAAAAAAAAAACTACAGAGTGCACACATAGATTTGTTACTCACACAACACTATTATATAATTTGAGTATAGCAAACAAGTCACATCGCTTTTGATACTTTGATACATATTTGTCATTTCGGAGCTTAATAATATCTATCCTCATTCACTTTCATTATGCAGAAGGGTGACCCAACATTATTCAGCATCCCCAGGATTTGGAAACTTAAGCCACACTTAGAGTTGTCTAAATGTCATTCAGAAATGAAATATCAATCCAAGTGATAAATCTTGCACAAACAAATGTGTTAGACCCCTTCCCAGAATGTTAGTTTGTTTGCTTATTTAAACTTTACAACAAAATCACTTAACAATTGATATTACATAGTACTCTGAATTTTTTATTTATTCTTCATTCTATGCTCAACTGAGGAACAAATGAGTATTGCAGATTTTTTCTAACAACCTTGACAAGCTGATCTTAGTAAGCCATGGCCCAGTGAAGCCAAATTGGATTTCAATTACTCAATTAACTACTGCTGGAAGGGAAGGATACCTAGTCTCGGAATAAGAAGCAAACTCAAACACAAGATAAACCGATGATGTCTTCACGTAGCTGCTGGTAGAACCTTCACGCTCCTCTGAGACCAGTTCTGCAGTTTCATCTTCAATAGCTTCCATTAGGGGAAGCTGATTGGAAATAAAGTAGAACTAGAGTGGGTGTTTGAAGTTGGGTGTTTTTTGCTGAGTAAGCAGACAAACTGCCATGCTAGAAAGGGCAGTGTCAAGCAAGATGTTGATGATTTACTGTGCTGTCACCTCTACACAGGGTGGACGCCAATGAAGGCCGCGTCACTCTGGACCAGCAGGTTCTATGGCTCCCTCACATGGAGATGTGTCTCTTTTAAAATGCATGGGTAGTTGCTCCAGTTCAGACAGTCATTATTCATAAATTCTATATGATGCATTGATTATAACTAGAGCTGTCAAGCAATTAATCGCGATTAATCACATCCAAAATATTATATTCATGTAATTTATTTTATAAATAAATATATTTAATATATAAAAATAACATATTTTTATGAAAATATATTCATGCATGTGTGTGTATTTATATATACATATCTTATATTTACATATCTTATGTAAACAAAAACTTTATTTTGGATGCGATTAATTGTGATTAATCATTTGACAGCACTAATTATATTATATTACATTATATTATATTATATTATATTACTCTCTGCACAACTCTGTATACATTGGATTGATTTTAATACATTTAAAATGTAATTTACTTGAATTGTGCACCAAACACTAGGAATATACAGGTATTGGATCAGGACTCAGTATCGGCTGATACTCAGTATTCAATTATTTGGATTCAGGTGGGGGGCACAAAAACCTGATCAGGACATCCCTAATAATTTCACAAAGCTACAGTCAGACCATTCTGTGTTTTGCTTTACATTTTGAAATAATTCAATCTAAATTAAATCAAAAACAGATTGTGCTACATGTATGCAGCATCTTTGTTTGGATTGTGATTAAAATGCAGTGGTGGACTCTAATTTTAAATTGCCACAGATTTGGCATATTAGAGCTCAAATTTCAATTTCAAACATTTTTTATGTCCCCTATGGGCAATTCACAAGGTCACGTGGAGTAACATAAACAATCTACATAAGGAACATGTGCACAGTGTACATATTAAATGTAATCTGCCCCATGATACCTACTAAAAAAAAATTAAAATTAAAATAGTTACAATTGTTAGTAAGCTGTGTCAAAGCTTATTTTTTAATGAATTGCCGTGTTACAATTTCTTTGGTGAACAATAAAAAAACGTGTGCATTGAAATCTGTTTTTCTTTTTTTCCAATTTATTAGAAACAATGTTTAATACAATAAATCTCAAAATCTATGTCTAATAACATTGACATTACATAAATATAACATTTATCATTACTTAAAAACATTTGTTAATGTTATTTGCTAATATATATATTTTTGAAGTTGTAACTTGCAATATTTATTTTATACAACCTACAGTATACTCCAAATAATAATTGATGTGAACTAATGATTTTGAGTAAAGACTACTAATGTACACATTTCTAGAAAAGTCAACTAATTCGGGTTAAGAGTGCAGGCAGATACCTACAAAAAAAAAATGTCCAAACCATGTATAAAAATAAATAATTACATATATATGTATACAATAATGTGCAAATAAAATATGATAAGAGAAAGAAAGTCATGGCAGTGTAAATAAGGTAATCAGAGATGGTTGGAAATTTAAAAGTTGCACCGCTTCAGTGACAAAGGTTGCCTTACTCCTTTGTTTTCTGCAGCCTAGACAGCACTCAAAAACAAGACATGTGATGGGTCTTGAAAGATCCTGCCAGCTAACCTCAGCATTTTCTGTTCACTCACAGTAGAAAGACTCCTGATAGGAAGTCCAATAATTTTAGAGCATACTTCAACTGTACAATCCAGATGCTTTCTATTTTGAAGACAGCAGACACTGGAGAATGTAATGACACTGCAGTGTAAGAGTAGTAGAACATATGAGTGTCTTCTTTATAACCCCAAAGGAGTTGAGCTACCTTAAAAGGTACTGCCACTGCTGGCATTTCCTAAGTATCTCCTCTGTGTTGGAAGTAAATTTCAACAAAGTATCAAACATTGTACCCGGGTACTTGTATGCCACAACAATCTCAATAGGCTTTTCATGAATGACACTAGTGGCTGCCAAAGCCATCTGCCTCTGCTAATTAGAAAAGGTTACTATCATCTCCTTAGTCATGCTCACATTTACATTTTACAGATCACATTTTCACATAAACATCTTATTCATGTACACATATTTTCATTATTTCTTATCTCATGTTTAAAAAAATTGATAATTAAAAATAGGATAGATAGATAGATAGATAGATAGATAGATAGATAGATAGATAGATAGATAGATAGATAGATATATCGATAGATAGAT
>NW_015505422.1:1196926-1201289 GCF_001515645.1 Sinocyclocheilus grahami
GAATTGGCCATAAAAAAATCAAGAGAGGTGCATCCATAAATTTAAGAATGCTTGAAATAAAGAAATTAAGACATAAATATTAGTATTGTGATTTTACAGTGTAATACAGTTAGATTAAATATTGCAGCTACATTTGAATAATGCTAAAGTTATCTCATTTAAATAGCTGGGTAGCTGACTTAATGTCAAGGTTTTTTTTTTTTTTTTTGCAATACTCTTATTTACATTGTATATTTAGTTTTTGCCATAAAACTACAGTATACAGTTTCTGTGTGAATGATCGGTGGTGGAATTGGTTATGATGCAAGGACCACCAGCTAAAATCTTGCCTAGGCACCAAATTGGTCAGGGCTGGCCCTGAAAAAAAAGCCCACAAAATATTAAAATAAGTCATAATTTCACTCTTTGTTTTGGTTCCACGAGAAGCTCACTGACCAGCCACTGGATATTGCAGGGGAAAAGTGAGTGAAGGTAGAATGGGTGACTGGTAGTGACTGGTGTTCATCGGTGTAGCATCACTTCCTAGTTGCATGATCCATTACGCAGTCCAGGTGCATATGCTTAGGAGGTTGTGATTCCTTGCATTCAATATGTTCAAAATCAGTTTGCCTGATAACTGCGCCAAAGTAGTAAATATACAACATTACTGTATTTGCTTCGCACGCTTTTGTGAGCCAGAGGAGAAGATTGGAGCTTTTATTGTTGGTACCTTAACTTTAGATAAAAAATAAACTAAAACAATGGTTGCACGAATAATTTGGTTAAAGAGCAGAAAACAGTATAACCATTACTTTCAACAGAAATAACTACAGTGTGTGTTTATGTTGGTGTATTTCTTTATCTGCTTGCTATAGGGCGGTTTTGAGTCCTTGAGTAGCTCATGTAACATGATTGTGTATGATTTGGGAATAAGAAAAGGCTTGTACACTGGATGCATTTAAGCATTTTTTGCAGCATGTTTAAATATAACCAAGAGCTTGTTAGCTGCTTGGTACTCTGCCTGGCTCAAAATTTCTGTCATACGATGTGTGACCCAACCATTGGAGCATCAAAAATGTCCATGCCATTTCTCCCAGTGGGAAAAAAAGAAGCTTCTACAACTTCTAAATTGCACCATGTATGCCTGCCCTTAAAGGGTGTATTACCACTAAAATAAAAACTTGGTAATACTTCAAGGTATAGTTCACCCACAAATGAACATTCTTTCATCCTTTTTAAACATAGAAGAAAGTCATTGGTAAAACATGAGCATAAGTACATGATGGGATACGTTTCTTTTTTAGGTGAAATATCCAAGTTTTACATTTAGGATAAGGGGTTTATTGTAGCTAGCTGCAGGCACTTTAACTTGATGTATGCCACATTTGGCAGACAGTGCTGCGAGAGATAGAGAGGTATAGCATGCACTCATATCAAGAAGAGGAAAGAGCCAAGCAGTGAACCCTGAGGTACCCCAGTGCACCAGTTAGCTGATGTGTCTCCAAGATACCTAGATGGGTCTGACTGTGGGTTAAGACTCAAACCAGGGAAGTTTAGTTTGCAGTGTCGAGGGGGTGGATAGGAGGATCTGGTGATTTACTGTGTCAAAGAAATCAGATATGTCTAGCAGAATGAGGATGGATCATCTGGAGGCAGTTCTCGCAAGCCACAGGCTTCAGTGATGCAAAGGCAGACTGTTGTTGCAGGTTTTTCTGTCAGAGTAAACAAGACTTGGTTAAAAACAACTTCTGCAAGTGTTTTCACAGAGGAGAAAGACCTATTTCTAATTTTTGTTTGTTTATCATATAGTGTCCTTTTTTGTTTTTTGATAGAAGAGCTACCTAAGCCTGCTTTAATGTAATGAAGGAACTGCCAGAGAGGATAGATGTGATAAACGTGTCTGGGAGTGTAGCGAATAAGTACATTTAAAATTAAATAAAAAATGTATGCATTTAGCAGACCTTTTATCCAAAGCGACTTACAGTGCATTTAGGCTATATTTTTTTATCAGTATGTAAAAAAAAAAAAGTAATTAAGTAAGTAAGTACTGAGATGATGTGGCTTGTAGAATTCAGGAGGGAATGGGGTCAAGTGGGCAAGAGGGACTGGATATATAAGATGTTTAGCAGTGTTTAGAGGAAAGAAAAAGAGAGCATAGATTTGCATGTAAGCGGTGGGTCTTTGTGAGTCTGTGGTGCCGAGAATTGAATATGGTGGAAAACAAGATGCATAGCAAGAGTATAGTTGGAATGACATTGTCTGTTGCTCATTCTCTCACAATTTTTTTTATGATGTAACTACATTGTGATCTCCTATACTCTCATAATGCTTCTTTTTATACTCCAGTGGTTCAACGTTGAAGTGGTCTTGGAGCACAATGCTAAGTCAGAAAGGGCATTGAGGTCAGAGGTCCCGGTGGCTATAATAGAGAATGTGGCTGTGTGGTGTGAAGTTTATCTAGCTAGCTGTCCATTCTTATCAGTCTGCACTGGCCTGAAGGTCTTTCTCTTCCTCTTCCTCTTTCTTTCCTTGACCTCATTATACATCCCCTCTCTTCCATTTTCCGCCATATTCTTCCAGAAAATTGTGGCTGCCAACAGATCATCTATCTCTGTCTGCTGCTTCAACTTTGTTTCTCTCTCTTTCAGAAATTATCTCTCTCTCTCCCATTCAGTGTCTCATGCACACACACAAAACACACTTTCTCACAAGAGCTATTAAATCTTTGGGTTTATATCTTTATAATTTATTGGGTAATAAATTCTGTTGCTACAGAAAAAGCATAAACCTGTGATATTGGCCACATCCAAAGAATGACCTAAGAAGCTGTACACATAAAAAAAAGGTACTTGTTGTACAAAAAGTGTTGTTTGACCAGTCTCCTGTACAGGTGTGACTCATGAGTGCTCTATATGGAGCACAGAAGCATATAGTTTCGAAAGCAGCTGCCTGTCAGTCACATTGCACATGGGCATCAAATTGAGTTGATACTCCATACTGATAATACTATAAAAATGTTATTGTCCTTTTATTATAATATTTACATGATACTGAATATTTTTTTTCTAATTCATCCTTTTGCTCAAATAATTATTGAAGTTTTACTTGTCATCCCTGTTTTTAGTGTAGCGAGAATATGATGATTTGTACTCTATTTGTTTAACTGTAGTGTAACACCTAAGTATGTTGAGAATGTCAGGATCCATTTTCAGAAATGTATTAAAATATGAAAAGCAAAGAAGTCCAAACAAAATCTCAAAACTATGAACAGAATAGAAAAGAATAATCCAAACAAATAACCAGCCAATAACTTTGAAAATAAGTCTGTAAGTATGTAGTAGGGCAGCAAGTGAACTAACAATACTTTGCAACTATAAAACTACTTTTGCAATAGACAGAAAGTAAAACAGTTCAATATCCTGTTGATGCTGCCCTCTGGTAACTGGGAGTGGTGCTTTGTAAAATACTAAAACAATCCCTGTGTCCCAATGTGCATACTATCCATATCTGCCCTAAATAGTATTGAAAATTACTACTATCACATAGAATTTAGGATGGATAGTATGCACATTGGGACGCATACTTTTCAATGGGGTCACAGATGTTTTGATCAAAGTGCATGTACTGGTCCATGATTTACAGCACAGATTCTGCTTAATAGAATAGGATTTACATACAGTAAAAAAAGAAAGAAATTTCAAAGAAGAAACATTGCAAATTAATAACCAAATAAATAAATAACTCCACTTAGTAATCATTTAGGACAAATTCAACAAATTAAAAGCATATTCTATTAATGTCCTTTAAAAGAAGGAAAGGAAAGAAAGTTACTTTTTAGTTGTGCCTGCCTCTCCAGCAAATTTAATTTAGAAATTTGCTTTGAAAAAAAGAAGAAATTATAATGGGTTATTTAAGTATTGCTTAATGAAGGAGGCATCACCAAGAGCGATCATGAAAGGCCCCAACATCAACCCCTGTGGCACTCCCAGGGGCACTGCACCCAAGAGGGAGAGTCAAACAGACATGGAAGGAACCTGCTGTCACCTCATATCACATGCCTGCTGAAGGTCACTTTACATGCAGACTGTGTTCGGTGTAAATCAGCTATCCTCTATTCGTGCTTGCCACTTCATCAGGATTTGTATATTCCCAGTGATAAACATGTCACTCAAAATGGAAAGTGATGCCCTTTACTGGCTGAATTGAGTGTATTTCGTGTACGGCATGCACTTTTTTGGGATGTATTTCTTTATTAATGTCTTATAGAGCTCAGCATCAAGGGTGATGAGACAGCAGGAGAAGGCGTGATGGTGACTAGCACAAAAAAGGAGGCAGTAAAAACAACAGCACACGTATGCAAACACAGTACTGAGGAGAAGGTTGT
>NW_015505422.1:1202319-1202993 GCF_001515645.1 Sinocyclocheilus grahami
CTACCTGGCAATGTCACAAAGTTACGTTGTGGCAATGAAACTGGGGATTTCACTTTTCCGGTTGCCACACATCACCACAGTTACGTATGTTTGTTAGCTGGGGCATTTTGTAAAGTTTGGACATTTTGTTTGGTAGGTATATACGGAGCCCCTAAAGGGACATGGTGGTGAAAAAAATAGCCCAGAATATGAATGCAACGCCCTGCAGGTTAAGCTTTTTCTCCCCCATAGAAAATGCTTAAGACAGGCTAATGAACGAAGATGCTGATTTAAAAATACCAAATATGTTTGCAGTTTATATTACGCAGAGAAAAGTGAGCCCAGAACGTGTTTCACGTGTTTTCTCCCCCAGAGACAAAATGTTATATAAAAAAAACACACTTAAAAGGTTGCTTTTCTGTGTGTAGTGTATATTTTTTATAAAATATTTAAAAAAATGTTTTATTACTGTTCTTTTATATTAAGCCACGTTAAGCGCGCTATGGGGGAGAAAACGCTTATTGCTTAACTTAAAACTAAAATACAATAAATTCACAAATTTTATGACTAATATGTTAAATTATTAAAAATATATATGCAAATAATAACAGCACCACCTCTCAACGTAATCTGTGATGTTCTGTGTTTCGGAGCAGCTCAAGCCATTTCTCGTAATGCTGTGTGAAATACAGACT
>NW_015505423.1:0-3525 GCF_001515645.1 Sinocyclocheilus grahami
ACCAAATCTTAGATTGTCTGATTCGGTCTGATATCCTACAGTGTGGTCTGATGCCAGATGTTCTGTAAATGTAGTTGCTAGAATGTGCTCTTCAGTGGTTTCAAGTTGTTTGTGTCCAACGTGTTATAGTAGGGACTGTCAAAAGGAGAATAAATAATGTTAGGATAATGTTTCCCTATAGCCTCAGGTCCTTAGTGATTCAATCCAAAACATGACACACTTTTTCTGGGCCTAGTTCACACACTAAGCCACAAAAGCCACGCATACTAGTTTTTGACTTGTTATTAAAGCATCTCGGAGCAGACTTTTTTCTCAGGCTATAAAAATGTTAAGTCTGTCTTTCTTTTAATGTTTTTCTATGTCCAGCTTGGTCAAACCACTGCCGTAAATGGTAACAAAATAAGTATTTATGGCACTCTGCTCCATGCCAAGTTACTACGACTTGATGGTTTTGGAAATTTGGGACTTTATTGCAGTGTGAAATCAGAGAGCAATTTTTACTCCATGACAAATGTATATTTTCAGTTTGAAGAAAGAGCAAAGACGACAACAAGCTCAAATCAAGAATGAAGCATAAACGTGTGGAAACTGATGGTTAGTGTGCCAGTCATGTGCTTGGAAGACTTCTCCAGTGTCCTTGAGTGTGACTCTGGTTTGTTTGGGTTGGCCCTCAGGTTTGTGTGCGCCCAGCTGCCCAACCCTGTTCTGGAGAGCATCAGTGTGATTGACACCCCAGGAATCCTGAGCGGAGAGAAACAAAGGATCAGCAGAGGTAACTGACTTCCAAAATGCATCAACATGCATGTGCACAGATGAAGAATATCCTATGAATCAGGAACTAGTGATATTTATGCAATACCGTTCAAATGTTTGGACTGTTTATAAAATAAGTCTCTTATGCTCATCAAGGCTACATTTATTTGATCGAAAATATAGTTAGTAAATAACTATTTGAATAACTTTTCTATTTTAATTTAAAATTTAATTTATTTCTCTGATGGCAAAGCTAAATTTTCAGCATCAATTACTTCAGTCTTCAGTGTCACATGATCCTTCAGAAATCATTCTAATATGATGATTTTATGCTCAAGAAATGTATTATCGGTGTTGAAATTGATGTCGTTTCATATTTTTGTGGACACCCTGATACATTTTTTTCAAGATACTTTGATAAATAGAAAGTTCAAAAGAACAGCATTTATTTTTAACATAATATTTTTTTTAGTCAATTCAAAAGACTTTTGATCAAGACATTTTGTCCTTACTGAATAAAAGTAAAACTTACTGACCCCAAAATTTCTCCTTGGCTTTCCCACATCTTAGATGTAATTAATTAGGATTTGCCAAACCTTTATATTAATATACATGTTCTCCCTATTTTGGTTTTGTATTTAATTTGTAATATTTTGAAGGAAGTAATCAAATATTAAAAGTTTGGAGGTTTTAAGTGACTCATTGTACATTTTAGTATAACTAGGTTTAATGGTTTTTAATGTAGTAGTTGGTTATACCAATCACAGAATATTTTCAAAGTACAACAGCATAACAAGATCATGTGATCTCAAATTTCAAATTTGAATACAAGTTCTTGTTCCCTGTGGCATCAACTGAAAAAGAATTTCCATAGGAAACTAACCACCAAAGAGTTCACTTGATCGCTATGTTGAAAAAAAAAAGCGATTATAATTTTTTCATGATGTCTTCGTGATTTTATAATGAAAAGCAACACTGTGTGTTGGTGTATTGTGTAACTGAAGTTTCAATCTGTTTTTAATTGTGATGTGTTGAAAGACAAGAGGCGAGGCTTTATCAAGATGAAGGATGTTGTTATGGCTCGTAAGCTGTAAGAACAGATACAAAGAGTTTGCATTTGCACTAAATTATATCTATAGTGTTACATTTTCTTCAGCCACAACTGTATTTGTATCAAAGGATGGTGGATGTGTGCTTCTTTTTGTTCTCTGGTTTGCTACTTGTAGTAATGGATATTCAAGGCAGATATTTTGTAACTTATTTGGTTACAAAATATAAATAAGCCTATGCATAATTTTTCCACCTGCCATTACATTTCATGCATGATTGGGCATTCTATTCTTTCATTAAAAAAATGTTGTGACATAATTTCAGTGATACAAAAGTTAATGTACAGATGCCCTTGTAACAGTAAGCTTGTTTAGCTCATGGTTACTTCATCACTCATTCAGAAAAGTCCATTGCAGCTGAGCGGCCCATAGTATTACCGCTGGGCTTCCTGGCATCAGCACTTTTCATTTTACCCGGACAATTTCCTCCCGCTGCACTCAGTCTCACAGACCAGATTGATATGGCCCGAGGATTAGACACTCATGTTTCTGAGGCCAGAGCCAAGAGCCAGGCTTTCAGATGTGATTTCAGAGGACAAATATTTAGTAGCTCTTGTTTGTGCTGAAAGCAGTAAATGTAGGTTTAACCCTCTGGTGCTCCTTATTTGGGAGTCACTCTTGTGGTCTTCACGGTCAAAAGTGACCGGACACCTAAAATGTTACTCCCCTAATATTTATTCTTTTTTTCTTTTGTATTTTGAGAGAATTTCATGGTACTGATTAATATTTATGCAATAATTATGATCAATTTTTCCCATTGAAAATAATACACAAATTATTTTTTCTATTACTTTTCAATTATGGCAGTATTTCATGTTAAAATCAATACATTTATTAAGCCAGATTAGTGCCATCTGGTGGGAGTAAAAAAACATATTCCATGGTTTAACTTTAGCCCATGGATTCCCATATAGCTCTATATAAAAGGCCTATAAATTCTCTAATTGTTTTTAGACAATACTTATTTTTATTAAGTTGTGGGTTTGGATATATATTTAGACATTTTCAAAGACAACTTTTTGTAAACTTTTTAGATTTTTTGTTTTGTTTTGAAATGTTGATTTGAAGCGTCAGTTTTTGAATTATTATTACTACAGTCAAATTTGAACAGAGAAAGCATTTTGTCACACAAAACATTACAATTCTTTAAAAATATAACAAAAATGAACAGGAATGTTTTATCAGAGCTTAATCTTTCTGGGTCTGATCTGATTTCAACCTCTTATTTCAGTTTTCTGACTCGTTATGGCTATATGGTTATAGCCATACCAATTCATTTGAATGTGTATAATTGTGTATGTGTGTGTTTGTCTGTGTGTTTGTGTGTGTGTGTGTGTGTGTAAATGTGTGAGCGTGTGTGTGTGTGTGTGTGTGTAAATGTGTGAGCGTGTGTGTGTGTGTGTGTGTGTAAATGTGTGAGCGTGTGTGTGTGTGTGTGTGTGAGTGGATGTGTCTGTTTTGCACTCTTGATGTTTTAGAGTGCCCGTTCCTTGCTGTCCACTTTTTTACTGCATTGTAGTTGAATTATTGCTTTTATTTTACTTATCTACTGTGTTACAGTCACACCAGTTCATAGGTGTGTGTGTGTGTGTGTGTGTAAATGTGTGAGCGTGTGTGTGTGTGTGTGTGTGTGTGTGTGTGTGTGAATGGGTGTGTTGGTTTT
>NW_015505423.1:3550-16189 GCF_001515645.1 Sinocyclocheilus grahami
GTGTGTGTGTGTGTGTGTGTAAATGTGTGAGCGTGTGTGTGTGTGTGTGTGTGTGTGTGTGTGTGTGAATGGATGTGTTGGTTTTGCACTCTTGATGTTTTAGAGTTTCACCCCATCATTGCTGTGTACTTTTTTTCTGCATTGTGGCAGATTTGTAGATTGCAATTCACACAATCACAATTCGCTGAATTTTTGTGTTGATGTTAATGTTAATGTTTGGTAAATTTCCCATTCATTTCCTGTGGTCGGTCATTTTTGACCGAAGACCAAAAGTGTGACTGTTTTTTTACGACCACTTAGCCTGCTCGAATCAAGCCCTCAATTTTTTTTGTGTGTTCACATTCTAAATGCCATAAGTCACCAAGTTTTGTACCATTCCGATGAAGCTGTGATTTAAAAAAATTCAAAACAGAAAAGTGACCGAAGGCCGAAGGTAAGCACTTTAATTTGGCAGTAAAACTAGTCACCATCTGATACTAGAGCCACTGTAGAAAACAAAGTGTAAGTGTGTAATTTCTGTGCGTCAAATAGATACACACTGGAGTACTAGTATATACATTCAATATTGCCTAAAATGTTTACAAATTATTATTATATTATGTGAATCGGTATACATTATGCAATGGTACTCATTTCAAAAACTAGAATGCTACAGTGACCAAGTGACATTGGTGTGTGTGCTAGTCTATAATGGCTGCGTATCTCTGGCTTTAAAGAGCTATTGATCGCAGTGAACATGTTGTTTGTGAGCTTTCAAAGTTTCCATTGAATTGTGGGTTAAGTCATTTGGGGTGTTCTCACACATGAGTGCATGAGAGAAGAGCAAGCAGTTTCGTGACAACTAATGCATTCAAACTGCATTCTGCTACTCTCTACAACAGTAATCTTGTAGTATTTAGCACTCTTTCTTCCTGTTTGAACACTGGCTCTAAGCATGTGCTGCTACAACGTTTATCTCTTTAACTTTCTCTCATCGTCTGTCTATCTTTTAGGGTTGGGAATTGAAAGCTGGTTAATTTTTTTTAATATACTGGAACAGAATGATTTTCATGAGATTTGGTTCTGTGGCAGTAGTGTTAATTTTGTCAGACATTTTTAATTTGTGACCCTGGACCACAAAACCAGTCATAATGGTAAATGTTGTGAAACTGAATAAATAAGCTTTCCATTGATGTATGGTTTGTTAGGATAGGCCAATATTTGGCCGAGATACAACTATTTGAAAATCTGGAATCTGAGGCTGCAAAAAAAATCAAAATATTGAGAAAATCGCCTTTAAAGTTGTCCAAATGAAGTTCTTAGCAATGCATATTACTAATCAAAAATTAAGTTTTTATATATTTACAGTAAAAAATTTACCAAATATCTTCATGGAACATGATCTTTACTTAAATATCCTAATGATTTTATTTGGCATAAAAGAAAAATCAATAATTTTGACCCATACAATGTATTTTTAGCAGTAGCGGGCCGTGCATTTTACACCTAGGCCTTCAGTGGCGTCCTACATGAATGAATCCATCTCTTCATACCATCATAATGATGCCACGGCTATAGAAACCATAAATATTACACAGTAATGCAGTATAACAGGGCACTACATAACAGACAGGTATCTTATGTAGCGAGAATGAATGCCATTATTAAAGAAAGAAACCCAATTAACAATTGCGCAACACATCATCTGTAGCTGAAGCATTAACCTAACAAAATGACACAAATACAGTCCAGCCGATGTTCTTACAGACATTTATTCACTCAAACGCATTTATACCTTACAGATAGCATTGTTATTAAACAAATAAGGTGATTACATGTGTTTTAAAGTTGACCTAACAATTTAATGTTATCTTACTGCTTTATTTCGTCTTCACGAGTCTCCCCGCCGGTCTGCCAGCGCACTGCGGGAGGAAAATACTGGTTAGCACAGCTTTACTAGGAAAGTGAGCAAGTAACATTAAAATAATTCACACAAGACGATGAAGAAAAGTGTGTTTTAACGTACCTCTGTGACTCTCATCTCCCCGCAGCCGCTGGTCTGCCTCTGCCAGAGCCGGTGCCGAGGAGGTGTGTGGTTGTTTTTCGCAGTCATTAGGAATACTGTTTTTAGATTGACTAAATATAGTAGGCAAATATTTTTTCAAAATGCACTGAAAATCTAAACCTGAGAAACAGTAATAAAAGTTTTACTAAAATGATTTACAGTGATGCTGTTTGCTAGCTAGTACGCTGACCATCCAATCAAAGAACGAGAAAATGCTGACGTTATCGTCAGCCAGCTAGATGGCCCTGGTGTTGCCAACTCGAAATCTGATTGGTTAAAGCAACGGTTTCATTGCCATTGATTTAAGCTAACAGACGCCTGCACTGTTGATTCTGAAGGCCTTAAGGCAGATTTCTTTGACCCTGGCAACACGATTGCTGAAATATGATTGGATAAAAGCTCTAATATAAACATACACTGCTGGAAGCAGTGCAACCAAGAGAAAAGCTATGAACTGAAGAGAATAGACTATTGGAAATAATTTAATACACATTCATGGAAAAATATATTAAAACTAAATCAGTGATTCTGATAGTGTTTAGGCCAGCAGAGAAGGCTTTGCTGGCCCTGACGGCCCACCACTGATTTTTAGCTATTGCTTCAAATATACCCCAGCGACTTAAGACCAGGCTCCAGGTCCACATTTAGTCTTAGTCTTTTAAATTCGTGTCAGTCTTAGTTCTGTGTCAAATGTACTTTTTAGTTATTGTCCTATTTAGTCAACCTTTAGTCATGTTTTTTGTTTAGTCAAGTTTTAGTCGACTAAATGTCTGAGCATTTTAATCTAGTTTTAGTCAATGAAAACATTTGTCACATTTGTGTTATGCTGTATAATGTTTAAACTAATTATATATATATATATTTGTCATGATGTCACATGAATATCAACTGAAATAACGTTCCATGAAATTTCAATACAATTTTGGAATTTGAGAGGGAAAAAATGAACAAATATGTAATATATATATATATATATATATATATATATAATATACTGTATATATTAGTGCTATCAAACGATTATTCGGGATTAAACGCATACAAAATAAAAGTTTTTGTTTGCATAATATATGTGTGTGTTCTGTGTATATTTATTATGTATATATAAATACACACAGATACAATATATATTTTGAAAAGATTTACATGTATTTACGTGATAAATTTTCTTTTTTTTATTATTTAAAATTAATAGCTTAAAATTATAATCGCATGATTGTCGTCATTTGAGAAATGTATTGTACTTCCACCAATAAGCACAAATCAATAGAATGTGGACTCATAGCCTACACATTGTTTATTTTACCTCATCTAGTGTACTGATTTATTATAGGCTATTTAATATATAAATTAATATCAAAGACTTAGATATGCACTCTCTGTCTACATTATGAAACCTGGTAAAAACAAACAAAAAATATTATAACAGTGACATTCCTGATAGCAATTCCAATAATTACAAATTGCAACAATGTTTCTCTATTAAAACAACAGCGGTTGAGTAAGTGCATTTATTCAGCAAATACACAATCGCAAACAAAATAGTCAAGATCACAGACTATCTGAATGACACTTTCATTCAAGCCAAACATCTCACATGGAGATCGCTAAACTCCAGCTTAATTGTTTATCTGTGTTTTCAGATCATCATCGGTGCTTCCATAATAAAGAACGAGCGTGTGTGTATGGTTACCATATTGCAAAAATTAAGCAAAACATTGGGCAGAAAATTTATCCTTTTAACAGAGAAGCTTTTATTTGGGGATTTGAACTCTTGAAGCATGTACAGCAGTCCGCAATAATATTTTTTTTGTCTCCTTTTTTTGACGAAAATAAAAAGAGATTTTGGTATAGTTTTTATTTTTTAAAATACATTTTAGTCTCGTCTTTTATCATCAACGATATCGCATGTTCATATAGGCACAGTTATCATTCATTGACCTTATTGCCGTCTCGTCATCGCCTCGTTTTAGTCATGGGAAAAAAGCTCATCAACGAACATTTTTCATCATAGTTTTCGTTAATGAAATTAATGCTATGTGGCAGCTGACACGAGTTGCTGAATTTACAAATGAAATTGTTTTAGCTAAATTGTGAATTGAACATGAAAGTTTCTGTTGTGTAATCCTTGTCCAATTTGCAAACGAAATGACTAATTTTGAATGAATTAGTCAAAAAGACCAGTGCACCCAAGAAGTAATGCAAGCTTAATTAATGTTAACAATGAGATATATAACATGCATTTACAAAATAGAGTGAATTTTCATTTCATGCTGATCTTAAAGAGTCAGAACCAGATTTGTTAAATTCCCATTCCAGCTGTCTTCTTTGTTTCTCCTCCCTTTTTACTTTCCAAAATTCTCATTTACACATCAGTGTGATGGTTGTATTTAGCAGGACATAATGAGAAAATGTCTGTCATGCGTCCTCAGTTTTTTTAATATGTCAAGCAGGTCTGTGGAATTTCTTTAGTCACATGAGATTATAGGGAGGACCTTTCTCGCTCATATTCATGGCTATAGGCAGTTAATCTTGTTTTTTCCCCAGACTGGTTTATAGGCATGCACTGAATAAAATCAGTAAGAAAAGATAGTGTTCCTTTAAGTAAGATAAGATCTATTGTTCCTGCATTGCTCTGTGAGTTCTCTTTCTAAGGAGCATTTGGCCAGGCGTATTCAGCTAGGTGCATGTGTTTATGTTTATACTCGCTGTGTGCCTGTAATTAGATGCTGTTTCTACTCAGACTTGGTCCCAGACGGCACACCCACAGACCATTCATGATCACTATTTGATGCAAAAAAAAAAAAATTTTATGTTTAAAATAGGGATTATAATTCTGAACTTTTCCAGTTTTACCTACTAAATATTTTTAGGCTAGTAATATAATTTATAATGGGATAATGTATCTAAAGTACAAAATCCATGCATTTTCACTTCTTCTAGACTTTTGGGCCCCATTGTACATGTACAGAAATATTTACACTGTCGTTGAAAGTTTTTTTTTTATGTTTTTAGTCTCTGATCCTCACAAATGCTGGATTTATTTGATCATAAATACAGTACATACAGTAATATTGTGAAATATTATGAATTAAAATAACTCTTTTCTATTTATTTTATTATATTTTAAAATATAATTTATTCCCATTATGGCAAAGCAGAATTTTTCAGCAACCATTACTCCAGTCTTCAGTGTCACTTGATCTTCAGAAATCATTCGATTTAGTCTAATTTGCAGATTAAGAAACATTTCTTATTGTTATTGAAACAGTTGTGCTGCATAATATTTGAGTGGAAACTAGGACTGAACGATTAATTGCATTTGCAATAATATCGCGATATGAAAATGTTTGATTTTTCAATTGCAGAGGCTGCGATTACACGATACTGTTGAGCGCCAAGTCTAACAAGGTAATTTTGCCCGTTCTGATTGGCTGGCTGCCTCTCTGCTCTCGTGCAAGCATCCATCCGGTGCGAAAGCTTTGTGAACTGTAAATACTGGACAGGATATCAATCTCTTTTCCAATCTCTCCTTCAGGCTATGACTTCGCTGCGGTGTTGGAGTGGTTCGCCGAACGTGTGGACCGCATCATTCTGCTGTTCGACGCCCATAAGCTCGACATCTCAGACGAGTTCTCGGAGGTCATCAAGGCCCTCAAGAACCATGAGGACAAGATCCGCAGATACTGGTTGTGCAGGTAATTGGCTACATCTGAAAAACTTGACTAGAAAATGCAAAGAAAGCCCTTGACTTTGACTCAGAGGTCAGATGATTAGTGGGGATTGTTAAATGTGCTGAAAGATACTGAGGGATCATAATGTCTCATAATGTCATTCCTCATAAAGACATGGTTATAAATAACCTTGAGTGATCTTACAGTCTTCCTTACATTGATTACTTAATATAAAATATCACGTCTAAAGGAAGTTCACTCAAACATGTTGTCATGCAGGGGCAGTGGACAGGGGGTAATAGTGGAACAGAGTAACAGGGGCTTGGATGTTATAAGTTGCACTGAGTAAATACAGTACAGCTGGATAAAACAAACACTGTGTCAATCTTCATTTCAGGCGGCAAAGCAACAAAATGTGATTATTTTAAAGGGGGGGGGGGTGATTCTTTTCTATACCCACTGTATAAAAGAACAATAACATAGGTAGTCAAACATAAAGCTGTCATTTATAAGGAAACTGAAACACTCTGATGTCGTTTCATTTATGTCTGAAATCCTTTATTATCCCCATCAGTACAAACGTTGCTCAAAACACATGGGCTATAGAGACCCCCTCTGGAAGAGGAAGTGTTGGGGACTGTCAGTGCTGGTCACTTGTCAAACTCAATTTAAATCTCCAGATCCAGCTGGATGCATTGAAAAAGAACATTTAAGTTCTCTCCCTGTCCCTCACCCTGATCATACAGATGTGCTTCCCCTCCTGTCATCATTTATGCAGTCACCTTCCTTCTGCCCGGGGGCCAAGCAGACGATGATTTATTTAGTAGCTTGTGTATTCTTGCTACTATCCAGTTTCATAATGATTTTTCTTTTTATATTCAATGTCTCAATTTGTTGTCGGTTAGAAAACCAATAAAGAGTATAGAATCTAAAGCAGCCTGTCAAAAACATGTTCAGGTCATATTACATCCCAAAAAATTAACCCTGTTTTAGGATCTTTTTTCACTGTAATTAACCACATTCACATATAGAATTCACATGCAAAAATTACAGCATGGCAACTAGATTGACCAATCAAAACCATGTATTCCAGACAATGTTTTATATATATATATATATATATATACACACACACACACACACATATATATATATATATACACACACACATATATATATATATATATATATATATATATATATATATATATATATATATATATATATATAAATGTTAATTGTGAAAATGTCACAATAAAATTTTATTTATTTATGAAATAAGGAATTTTATTTATTATAGCATTTGAGTGACTCACAAAGGTTATTTATACAAAATGTTTATTTTATTTTTGTGATAAATACAACCCAGACATGCTCTTTGTAATTGTGATGTACTGATTTTTGCTCTATAAACTTAAAAGGAGCTTTTGTGCTCTCACAGGTCCATGCATACATCATTAGCTCCTTGAAAAAAGACATGCCCTCAGTCTTTGGGAAGGACAACAAAAAGAAGGAGCTGATTAACAGCTTGGGCGAGATCTACAGCCGCATTGAGAGGGAGCACCAGATTTCCCCGGGAGACTTCCCTAATCTTAAGAAAATGCAGGTAAGGTCAATTTAGCCAACAAAGATTGAGGCTGACTCAAGAATGCTTCACTGGGACTTCTAAAGTGTCTTTGAGTGCACATTCAAAATCAGCATAATTTGTCCCACATTTTTTACATCAACAAACAGCTATATAAATTTCAGCTTTGGGTGGACCTCTCCAAACCTGATGATGTGTCTATTCTATAGTAAAAAAAACACTTGAGTAAAAATGTTGTTTAGATTACTGTTACTTTTATACAACAGTTCTATAAACAAATGAATATTGAGTAATTTGCGTTTCAGACAAAGTTTGGCTAGTTTGTATGTTTCTTCTCCGCCAATGAAACTATTTCCAAAAGAAGCCAAAGCATCAAGCATCAACAGCCTGTCTGGAACAGAGTATGTGAAGGGAGTGGAGGTGGTTAACCCTGGAAATATCAACAGATGTTGACAGGATCTTTTGGTATATCATACAGTGTTTTTTCTTGCTTTCTTTCCCACTGAATAGGATCAGCTTCAAGCACAAGATCTGAACAAGTTTCACCCTCTGAAAATGAAGCTTTTGGACACCGTGGATGACATGCTGGCCCACGACATTGCCCAGCTTATGGTTCTGGTGCGCCAGGAGGAGACGCAGCACCCCAACCAGGTGGTGAAGGGCGGTGCCTTCGAGGGAACCATGAATGGGCCGTTCGGACACGGATATGGCGAGGGAGCCGGCGAGGGCATTGATGAAGTTGAATGGGTGGTGGCACGTGACAAACCTATGTATGATGAAATCTTCTACACTCTCTCACCCGTCAATGGAAAAGTGACTGGAGCCAATGCCAAGAAGGAAATGGTAAAGTCCAAGCTGCCAAACACTGTGCTGGGTAAGATCTGGAAACTGGCTGACATTGATAACGATGGGATGCTCGATGACGAGGAGTTTGCCTTGGCCAATCACCTGATCAAGGTCAAACTAGAAGGTCACGAGCTTCCAAGCGAACTGCCCGCTCATCTTGTGCCGCCCTCCAAAAGAAAGGTTCAAGAGTAAGATTGTTTTGGAATTGGGATCAATTTTGGGAAAGCATAAAGTTTGAATTTAGGTTGCAGCTGAATTATTGATGGCTGGACGACTAGCAAGAATGGATTTGAAAATTACCCACCTCAACTCTTTTGACCTGTGTTTGTCATTTTTAGTTTAGTTTAGTTTTATTTTTCATGAACAAATTGTGCTATCTGCAGTGTTTTGAACTGCCCGCTCATCTTGTGCCGCCCTCCAAAAGAAAGGTTCAAGAGTAAGATTTGGAATTTTGGAATTTTGGAATTGGGATCAATTTTGGGAAAGCATAAAGTTTGAATTTAGGTTGCAGCTGAATTATTGATGGCTGGACGACTAGCAAGAATGGATTTGAAAATTACCCACCTCAACTCTTTTGACCTGTGTTTGTCATTTTTAGTTTAGTTTAGTTTTATTTTTCATGAACAAATTGTGCTATCTGCAGTGTTTAAAAATGTTTTATGTGTGCTTTCAGATTTTAAGTCGTATTTTTATGCCATCATTTCAATTTCATCTGTTCGGCTGTAGGACACTGTCCTAACCAGACATGTTGCGATAAAAGATATTAAATGTAAAACAGTACATTTTGTCGATCGCATGATTTAAGTTTCTGTGACAATTTGCTTGCTAGCCTTTCCCACAGTGAAATCTCATTGGTTTAAAAAATCTACTTCAGGTAATTACATTAAACATTATCTTCTGATTGGTTGTCGTTGTGTCACGTTGCATAGCTGTTTTGTGTTCAGATGATTACTTTTTGCATTGTGTCTGGTTAGGAAACGCAAAAATTCTTTCACAAATGTATTTCACTTTCACACTCAATTTAAACTACTGTTCAAATTTTAGAGTCAATACGTTGCTAAGACTGCATTTATTTTGATCAAAAGTATAGTGAAAACAGTAATATTATGAAATAATATTACAATTCAAGACAACTATTTTCCAATTTAATCTATTTTGAAATGTAATTTATTACTGTGATGGAAAATCAGAATTTTCAGAAGCCGTTACTTCTGTTCCCAGCCGTCTTCCATGTCACGTGATCCTTTAGAAATCATAATATCACTGACCCCAAACTTTTAAACAGTAGTGTATATCAGACTGATCTGTGTCTCAGGAGGGGCGAGACATTAATTAATGCAGAAAAACATGAATCTTTATTCTAAATCTTTGTATCAGTTGTATTCTATTGTTAAAATCTAGCAAGAACTATATTCTCTTCTCGTTAAGGCAGCATCTTTAATGAATGCGAGTCCTTTCTAGCCTGACCAAGAGACTGTTAAAACTGTATAGCCGTCACGTTAGAAGATTCAGTGTTTAGTATTCTTGATGGACGCGTAGAGTATCCTTGTCAGTAGTCTACTGTAAATGTTAATGCCTAACATGTCTAAACTAACTAGGGTAATAGTAGTGTTTATATAATTCCCGTGTGATTTCCAAAGAATTAAAAAGAATGATGCCGCAAAACAGCTTTATTCAAGTGATGTGAGCTCTTTCTGAGCGCTTCTGTGTTCACATGCTCATTGAAAGAGCAGTGGCTTTAGGTCTAAATATGTATTTAGTCATATTATATCAGCATTTAATGATTTAATGAACTCTTTACCTCTATATCCACCCCTTGCCAAGCAGTTATCTAGAACTATCTCATGCAGCTATCTCATGCAGATTTTTAGGATCTGAACGTGAATTGATAGAATTTCATGCACTAAACTAAATGATTTTTAAAGGGGTAGTTTACTCAAAAAATTACACTTCTGTCACTGTTTACTCACCCTCATGTCATTTCAAATGGTTGATAAAAAAGGAGATTTTTAGCAAAATAGTCACACTTCTCTTTTCTATACAAGCTCAAAAAATTACCATAAAAGTAGTTAGATATGACTTATATACTATATTCCAAGTCTTCTGAAGCCATGTGATAGCATTGTGGAAAGAAAAAGCTCAAATTTAAATGATTATTTGCTGAAACTTGTCATGTACATATTGTAATTTGGCTTCTCATGATCAGTTACAAGACATACTGACGTTTGGTGTCATTGACAGTTCACCCAAAAATGACAAATCTGTCATTTACTCACCCTCATGTGGTTTCAAACCTGTATGACTTTCTGCAGAACACAAAAGAAGATGTTTTGAAGAATGTTGGTAACTAAACCGTTTCGGTTCCATTGTATGGACAAAAAATGCAATGTAAATCAATGGGAAGCAAATTGGTTTGGTTATCAACGTTCTTGAAAAATATTCATCTGTGTTCGGCAGAAAAAAGAAATGGAACGACATGAGAGTGAGGTGACATTTTTGGGTGGACTATCCCTTTTTTTAAGAAAAAAAATTACTAATTTGGACACAACTAAAGGACGACAGGATTTTTACTTTTTGGTATACTGTTCCTTTAAATCTGATCTGCTTTGATCTGGATGCCAATTTGCTTATGTGAAATATCGCCACTGATATCTAACTAAACCTCTAAGCCTGTTTAATCAATCAATTAAAACTATAAGCTGTCTCGGTGCCTTGAGACACACCCGCCTCAATCAGATTTGTGACACTAGAGATGTCGTATTCTACAATACCATTACATGCTCATAAAAATAAACTGGCATTCTTCAAAGACTTTCATTAATGCTCCATGCACAGTTTGATGTGAGTCTCAAATGAAAAAATCCAGATTCATAATGTTTGCACATCAGATTTTTTTTTGTGTGTGTGTGTGTGTGGCCATGATGTAGGGTTGTGCATTTGTGCGTTTGACCAAGTATGTACATGTATATGGGTGCAATTGGGTTTGCAAATGTATTGTGAAGTAGTCTGTGTATGTGTGCTTGTTGCTCATTGTGTTTTAACCAGTGTGGACAGACTATGTGAGACACTACTGTTCAGAAAGGTGGACATTATTCAACTTAATAAAGATCTAACTCATTTAAAAGTCCTTTGTATTCGGGTTTTCTGTTTGAGTCTTGTTGTTACATCTTGACTAATTTATTCCAGATTAAAATACTCTTTTTACTCTGCTCTTTTTACTTCAAAAAAAATAAAAGCTTCTGGCTTCTTGGTTGGTAATTTTTTTAGTTTTATACATATTTATTATTATTATTATTATGACTTTTAAACAGTGCAATTTTCATACAATTATTCATTATGGCAGTTCACAATGTTAATTCACAAAACAAAATTACATTATACAAGTAATAATGTTCCCTTAATTTCCCCATTCCAAGCCTGTCTGTGTCTAGAAATGTGAAAGACAGGTCAGATTGATGTACAGAATGAAAAAACATATTGGTAATCATATTAAAAACTGGCAGTCCCAAAGGAGACAGTACATAATGTTTTCAGCAGATCTTTGTCCTGCATTAACAGCATGAGTGATGACTTCCTGTTTGTTGCATCATGTACTGTATGTCCTAGGAAACGCAAGCACAGGGTGGATTCTCATCTCGTCATTTTCTTGACAGCAGGATATGATAAGCAGGGAACACCTGACTTTTCCTCACTACCGGTCACGGAATATTCTGTCCAACTGATGGAACATGCTTACTTAAGGCCAAGCTACAAGGGTGTGGAAAAAGTATGTTTAAGATATAAAAAGTTTGCAGTTTTTCTTTATTTTAAAAATTATTTATTGTTCAAATCGCAATACTGAAAATTACATACACTACAGTTAAAATTGTTTTAATGTTTTTGAAAAGTCTCTTATGCATACCAGACTGCATTAATTGATCAAAAATTCAATAAAAACTGTAATATTATGTAATATTATTACAATTTAAAATAACTGTTTTCCGTTTTAATATATTTTAAAATGTTATTCCTGTGATGGCAAAGCTGAATTTTTACTTTAGTGTTACATGATCCTTCAGGCATTGTTGTAATATGCAAATTTGATGCTCAAGACACATTTCTTATTATAATCCAATTTTTTTGTGGAAAGCTTTTTTCAGTTATTTAATGCAGTGGTTCCCAACCCTGGTTCTGGAGGCACCCCAACACTGCACATTTTGCATGTCTCCTTTCTCTGACACACCAATTTCAGGTCTTGGAGTCTCTACTAATGAGCTGATGATCTGAATTAGGTGTGTTTGATTAAGGAGACATGCAAAACATGCAGTGTTGGGGTGCCTCCAGGACCAGGGTTGGGAACCACTGATTTAATTAACTATGTTCAAAAGAAATTTTAAACCTCTTTGTAACATTTTTGTCATACTTTTGATCAAATTATTGTGTGCTTATATATATATATATATATATATATATATATATATATATATATATATATACAGTGTGTAGAGAAA
>NW_015505423.1:16358-33410 GCF_001515645.1 Sinocyclocheilus grahami
TGTATACTTTCCGCACCCTCTGTATATATATATATATATATATATATATATATATATATATATATATATATTTAAACGTTTTCAGCATTGTCAATTTGTTATTATTGATTGATTGAAATATTGTCTATTTGGGAACATTTCAAACCACTGGCTATCTATCTGGTCAAGTGATTTCACCAAACGAGCTGATCAATAACATTTGCTGGAAGTGATCAGGAAATCTATAAGGCTACAGGATTCATGCTGCAGATTCATCAGGCATGTTTGCGAAACAACATCTAAGTAGTGTTGGAACAGTGTGTTGTGGACAGATGAGACAGAGTTAGAGCTGACTGGCACCAAAGCCTGACATGTTTGGCAAAAAACAAGGATTGCCTTTGGCCAGCAGCACCTTGGACCATCTGTAAAACTTGGTGGTCGAAGCATTATGGTTTGGGGCTGCTGTTGAGCCTCAGGGTCTGGCCAGACTGTCGTCACTGAGTCAACCATGAATTACACAAAACCAGAAAGTAGTTGAGGGGAATGTGAGACCATCTGTCTAAAGGCTGAGGCTGAACCACAAGTGGACATAGCAATAACAAGACAATGACCTAAAACACTCAAGAAACACCACAAATGAATCGGTCAAAATGAAGAAATGAATGGTTTATGGAATTACAAAATCAAGACCTACATCTTTCCACAGCAGAAATTTTTACACTAAGACTTTTGTTGAATAAATACTTAAAAGAATGTTTGCCCTACTTGTGCTAAACAACTTAAAATGGAAATGTATGTCAAATCAAATCAGAAGGAAGTCTATTGTACCACTGATATGCATGCAATGTGGTAAAAAAGAGAAAATAATACCTCTGACTGAAATCTTTGTTTATGAGTCATTTAAAATAATCAACAAAAATATAAAAAATAAAAGCCCTTATTTCATAAAACAGAGCTAGATAATAAAAATAAAATAAAAATAAAAATTAAATTAAATTAAAGTCCTTCTTTCATAAGTAAATATGATTGCAACATTGATATGCATGATGTGATAAAAAAAGAAAAGAATACCTTTGAATGAAACCTTTTTTACAAGTCACTCAAAATAACGGATAATACAAATAAAAGTCCTTATTTCATAAATAAATACATACTTTTAGGGTTGTGCAAGAGTACGTTCCCTGACCTTGAGTCCTTCCCATGTTTAACCATGAGAGGAAGAGGAAGATTTTCATGATTCGAAAGCTCCCAAACATCCGGCGCTATAGATAAATCCCTCAGGAAGAGGAGCGCTCCATCACAGCTGGTTAGGGACACACAGTATGTCTGCTGTATGTGAAAGAGTGAGTGGGAAGTGTGAGGTTGTCACATATAGATAAGATTTTACAAAATGAATACCTAACATTTATTTAAAAAAAAGAAACATAAAAAAAGAAACACTTTACAACACTGCGTTCAGTAGAATAGCTCTTATAGTTAATTTAAATGGGGAAAAATATAAAATTTGAAATATTCAGTGTTTTCAGGCAGATACAGGACAATGAATATGGCAGCAGGAAATCAATCATTTTCATTTTGACAGAATGCATATGGTTTTCAAGAAGGATATCAGGAGGATATACTGTACAGAAATGCCAGCACTTATCAAATACATGCTTCATAAATAATGCTGATAAGATCAACCATGGCTAAGAAATTCAGCTGTAAAGAGAATCTGAACACAGATAGTGGAAGATATAATAAAGATGAGACAATAGAGCTCTAACTTCTGTTCCCAATTATTCTGTATTATTCAACTGGTTCCATGTATCTTGTTGGCAACCAAACCAATTTTGATCCGTCAAGTCAAATTATCACATTCCAAAATGTGTTTTACACTGGAGAGAAAAATAAGTAGAGTAAGGGAAAACATTCTTGTGCATGTTTTTGCAGGGTCATTGGGTGTAAACCCTCTTATGAGTTCATAAAATTATGAACAAATTCAGTTACTAAAGGCAATGTCTGTGTGCTGCAGGTCAGGCCTTTTTCTATTGGTAAATAGAAAGTTTGGCAAAAATTTTTTTGAATAAAATCTAGACAGAGGAACTGAAGGGACTCGAATACAACCCTTTATTTAAATTTAGGCCACGTTTTAAAACAATGATAGGTCATTTTTTGTTGTTTTCTAGCATTAAAATGTAAACAAATATATTAAATAAGATTTACAATATTAAGTACAAACTATTCCAGAATGGGTAACAGTGTTGCGAATGACAAATTTGCAGAGTTCTAACAAGTTCTAGCTAGTTTGGGACCAAATGTTGGTTTATAGATGTTGATAAACTTATATTTCAATTAAATAAAATCAAAAATTAATAGTTGAGGGGTTGAGCTACATGCATGAATACAGTCAACAAAATGCTTTTGCATAAAAATCGTGAAAATATTTTTGTTTGTATTTTAAGTAACCATTTTAACTTCTTTGCTTATCAGGATCAGAAATAGTTAAGTAATAGAAATAGTTTAGTAATAGTATAACTTATCTAATAATTTTCACTAAAGTAATGACACATCAAAGAATATGATATTCTTAGAAAGTGCTGTTCACATTTCCCTTTTGCCGAACTGTGTCACTGGTGTCAAGGTTAGGCTGCTGTACTCATGAAAGCTCACATCAAGTTGCTAATTGTTTCAGACGTAGAGAGCCCTTGCTTGACAGAGCTGAAGATGAACTGGCTGACAGCAATGCAGAGGAGCGCTGAACCCGGGCCATGAGGCCTCACAAGTGTGTTACTCAGCGCATAGTCCTGAAGACACTCTCAAGTATGTGAAGAGAATGCCTCTATGATTGCGGCAAACTTTTTTTAACATCTCCATTCTGAGTTGAACACTCAATCTCTGTCGACGCCGATGGCCTCATGGGCAGCGCGCCGACATACAGTGCCATTGTGCTTCGGGTGTCACGAGTTCGAGTCCCGGACCTTTCCCAATCCCATCCCCCTCTCTCTTACCCACTTCACTTCCTGTCGACCTATACTGTCTTATCAAAATAAAGGCCTAAAACGCCATAAATAAACCTTTTAAAAAAAGAACACTCAATCTCTGGAAATGTTGTAGCATTTAATGTCTTAGATTAGAAACATCTATTTGCAGCTGTGTGCACCGACATTTCCATATAATGTTTATGGAGATTATCTATTTGTTGATGATGGTCTGTATTGGTTTGATTTATTTTTTTTAAAAAAGGTTTGCATTTCTTTTTTTCTCTTTCTTTTTTTCTTTTTCCTGACATATAAAATGTATTACCTCAGTTCCAAAATGAGACAGGATGTCTCATAAGCGGGAAAACAAGAAACAAAACAGATCAACACAACCACAAAACCCCCCACCCTCAACCCTCCCCAAAAGCCACACACACAAAATAAATCAAATAAATAAAACCATGACATCACATGGTCTTCCCAAAAAGACTCTAATGAGAAGGTCCAGGCTTTACAGTTACATTCTCAATTGTACCCGGGATAGAGTTTGTGAGTATTTGTCTCCCCCTAATGCATTTACAATGAGTAGCACATGTAAACCTTTGATTACCAAAGTTTAAAGGTGAAGTTTGAAAGACTTTTTGTCAAAATACATTCTCTTTACCCAGTTTATTGTTCAATCACTACTATAGATATTCCATTCATGGGTCTATCTCCCCCAAAAGTGTAAACAACACACTCCCAGATACCATCAAAACCAGGGGTCACCAAATTCGGTCCTGGAGGGCCGGTGTCCTGCAGAGTTTAGCTCCTACTCCAATTAAACACACCTGAACCAGCTAATTAAGGGCTTACTAGGCATACTAGAAACTTCCAGGCAGGTGTGTTGAGGCAAATTGGAGCTTAACTCTGCAGGACACCGGCCCTCCAGGACCGAGTTTGGAGACCCCTGATCAAAACATTTAGAGCGGTCAGATCAGATATGTCAATGGCGAGAGTTTGGGTGTAGCTACTGAGGTAAGCTGAGCCAGAGGGTGTTTACCCAGTGTGGGACCCGGGCTGACATGGGAATAGAAATCCAAATTTGGTTACAATCCAAAATCCGAAAACGTACCAAAATACACAGAGATAGACAATGGGGTAAAACAAGCGTAAGTGCAGGCGGTGCTTTTACAAGGCAAAGGATTTGGTTGGAATGTTTGAATTTCGATCAAGACACTGAACTTGTGGAGTTTCTTCTCGACAGGTAAGCTAAACTCCAGTTTTTTCCACACATTAGCTCTTTACTGTCGTTTGGTGCACATGTCAGCTCTTTACTGTCAAACCCCATATAAAATAGTAAGATACTGTAAAGATAATAATTATCATATAAGGGTATATGAATATGAGGGACATTTGTAAAGCTTGTTTGAAAAGATGCTTTATTTGTGTAGTTCCACTAGGTGACAGTAGAATGCGCAGAAACAGCATACTTCACATTTAAAGATGCTGTAAGGATTTATTTTCCTTTGTGTATTATAACAGGCAGTTAAATCTTTTGCAGACAGTTTATACACACTGAACTTTCTCATGAAGAAATTACGTCTTATCAGAGCTGACAGTAAGAAATAATTATTCTAGCATATTCCTTTAGCTTAGTTGGTTATCATCTGCTTGTCATTCCAGAACACACAGTTATGAGTAACCCAAATTAGCTTCTTTCCACATAAAGTTATTTGTGTAAAGTACAAGCAGTCTGACATTACGATATCGGTGGTTGCATATGTATTTGCTCTCTTTTCCAAGTATTTAGAAGGGAAAACAGGATGCAATGGAAATCTGTCTCTGTGAGTGGGCCGGGAGCAATATCCCTGTGGGCAGAATGGGGGAATCTTGTTCAGCCATGGCCGAGTCTTGAACTTCTCTTCTCGGCATGGGTGAAGGTCACACAAGGGCACTGTCCTGTATGTCTTGGCCAAATGTACAAACCAACCCACTCATGCCTAGATAGTCACAATGGTCCATTCATGTTTATAATAGAGGTCCAGTTTGTATTGATGCATTTCACTTCCTGTAGTGGTGATTATCACAGATGATAGCTTGTGGCCTCACGGGAATCACTTGACTCTGTTGTTGTATAGCCTACGCAGCGGTGTTTTAACTTTTACATAACATTTCTCTCTTTTTTTAAAGACATTATGCCTTATTAATATTACATTTGTATTACTGTTATTATTATTATTACACACACACATACACATTTTCTAAATTTACAATGAAAATACATTGAATGGGTGCCGTCCCACGACTCTGAGTGGTTGCTGGGTAATTGCTGTGGTTGTTAGGGTGACTAGCTGAAAGTGGTTACATACTAGTCTAGATCAGTTGGTTGTGATATTTCCATCTCTAGATATGACTTGGGTCCCTCCGTGAATGTAAGCCATTGGGAATTTTTCGTTCACCAGCCAAAAATGGTCCAATCACTTAGAAAAGTAATTGCACTTCTGTGTACATGTCCTATTTGATCTTTTTAAAGCTATGAAACTGTACCTGGCACTGCCTTACCCATTATACTTTGCATGTCAGTTTGACTGAATATCTGTTTTAGGAGATGTCTTCTTCCTTCTACAGCCAACCAAAACACTGGTGACGCACCAAAGCCCTTCTTCCATGAAATGTCAAAGAGGAATGTCTACTAGAAGTGCAATATTATAGCTGTGCTCACACAGAGATGTAATGCGCTGAAAGGCTGATCTTTGACCTTTGAGGTGAAGGCATGTGCGGAGGATGGAACAAAGATGTTCGCAAAAGTCCCAAAGTTCAACATGTGATTTTTCGTTTGGCAGATTTACAGCTTGAGAAAACCGATGAGGTGATAAACGCATGAGGGATAAATCAAGATAAATATTGAAAATATGTTTTTGGAGAAGAACAAGTAATCTGATATGACTGAGAGAGATGTAAAGAATTATGAACCACTGCTGCTGTGCTCTGAGTACTTATTACATTACTTACATTTCCAGGGTCACTGTAACAGCATGTAACCTCTAAAAGCCAGTAACTAGATATATGACTGTTGTGTAGTTAGAAAAACACATTGACATTTCTTTATCTACCATACTTTATTTAAAGCAAAGAATACAACTGGGTTGCATTGGTGATCATCTTGTTCCAAAATGAGGTTGAACAGCCTTGTGGTGCTCTTGTCAGGGTTTGTTTAGATCTTTTAGAGAGTCTCGTCTCATGAGGAATTTTCCCAAACTCATCTGAAAGAACTCCCAGCTGTGCTGTCCTGGGTCAGAGGCCCTGCCCCATATCAGGAGCATTTCAAGACACTGATTTGTGTGTTTGGACATGTTTTAAAAAATGTATAAATATAAAAAGCTAAATGTGAACTTTAAAGCACCTGTGTTGTGTTATCTGTGGAACACAAAAAAATTTGTCATCTTGGCCTCAAGATGACAAAACAAGCATTAAAATAAGCCAAAACAACAAAAAATCAAGATAATTCTCATTTTAATTCACCCTGCCAAAACAGTCTTGAAAAACCTGAGGAAGCCTAATTTTAAAAGTGCAATTTCTAGAACTGGAAATGTCATATGTAAATTCATAAAATTGTAAAAACATCATGGGATGTTTTTTTTTTATAATGAATATACATTTTTACTTAAAAAAAATAATTTATGCTGTAGAAATTGGAGGAAATTTTTTTTAATATCCAGTAAATCACGAATAACAGGAAAAGTAATGGGGCCTTCAAATATTGTTGTGGAGAATGAATAGCTTTGAGGTCAAAAAGGTTAAAATGCTTGGTCTGTATTCCCTACCACATTAAGTTCCCAACTAACACAAATAAGCACCACACGAGCAAAGCCAAGATTATCATGTGATTTAGCTGGGGGGGGGTTATATGTGAAACTGAATACAAAAGTATACCTAAGTATTAGCACAAAAAGGCCATGCTGATTTCATTCTTCTCTGTGAAGACTATTAGACAATGGTTACTGAAGTTGGTTAACTAAACCAAACAGCTATTTGTCTGTGGTTTATCAGTGTGATAATCCCAGAAATTCAGTGTGCAATTGGCCAGTGACTCAGTCAACATTGGCATTTGCCAACAAAACACCTCTTATGGAGTTGTTTATCAATCTCCTCTGCTCTTGAATTCATCCCAGCGCATGGCATATTTCTAGTACAGTTGTCTTTGTTTGTCAATTTCTCGCACTCATGAGAAATGATGAAACAAAATGGGGACAGAAGGGATTTTTATTTTTTTGTGGTTATTTTTTTGCAGGGTAACATTTAGTAACTTCGTTTGTTTTTGAAAATGCGGAGGTTTCATACAGACAGTCACAACCACATAATTTGCCTTGATCAGCAAACGTGCCATATTATTGTATATTCTCACTTGCCATCAGTGTTGTTGTTGTTTTTTTGTTAATCAACTAAAATTAAAACTATTGAAATTTGTTTTCAGTATTTGAAATAAAACTGAGATAAAATATAAATATTAGATGGGAAAAAATACATTTAAAAAATGAGAAATGTTGCCTTGGCAACTAATATATATATATATAATTATTAAATATATAAAAATATATTTAATTATTTTCTTCTCGACAGGTAAGCTAAACTCCAGTTTTTTCCACACATTAGCTCTTTACTGTCGTTTGGTGCACATGTCAGCTCTTTACTGTCAAACCCCATATAAAATAGTAAGATACTGTAAAGATAATAATTATCATATAAGGGTATATGAATATGAGGGACATTTGTAAAGCTTGTTTGAAAAGATGCTTTATTTGTGTAGTTCCACTAGGTGACAGTAGAATGCGCAGAAACAGCATACTTCACATTTAAAGATGCTGTAAGGATTTATTTTCCTTTGTGTATTATAACAGGCAGTTAAATCTTTTGCAGACAGTTTATACACACTGAACTTTCTCATGAAGAAATTACGTCTTATCAGAGCTGACAGTAAGAAATAATTATTCTAGCATATTCCTTTAGCTTAGTTGGTTATCATCTGCTTGTCATTCCAGAACACACAGTTATGAGTAACCCAAATTAGCTTCTTTCCACATAAAGTTATTTGTGTAAAGTACAAGCAGTCTGACATTATGATATCGGTGGTTGCATATGTATTTGCTCTCTTTTCCAAGTATTTAGAAGGGAAAACAGGATGCAATGGAAATCTGTCTCTGTGAGTGGGCCGGGAGCAATATCCCTGTGGGCAGAATGGGGGAATCTTGTTCAGCCATGGCCGAGTCTTGAACTTCTCTTCTCGGCATGGGTGAAGGTCACACAAGGGCACTGTCCTGTATGTCTTGGCCAAATGTACAAACCAACCCACTCATGCCTAGATAGTCACAATGGTCCATTCATGTTTATAATAGAGGTCCAGTTTGTATTGATGCATTTCACTTCCTGTAGTGGTGATTATCACAGATGATAGCTTGTGGCCTCACGGGAATCACTTGACTCTGTTGTTGTATAGCCTACGCAGCGGTGTTTTAACTTTTACATAACATTTCTCTCTTTTTTTAAAGACATTATGCCTTATTAATATTACATTTGTATTACTGTTATTATTATTATTACACACACACATACACATTTTCTAAATTTACAATGAAAATACATTGAATGGGTGCCGTCCCACGACTCTGAGTGGTTGCTGGGTAATTGCTGTGGTTGTTAGGGTGACTAGCTGAAAGTGGTTACATACTAGTCTAGATCAGTTGGTTGTGATATTTCCATCTCTAGATATGACTTGGGTCCCTCCGTGAATGTAAGCCATTGGGAATTTTTCGTTCACCAGCCAAAAATGGTCCAATCACTTAGAAAAGTAATTGCACTTCTGTGTACATGTCCTATTTGATCTTTTTAAAGCTATGAAACTGTACCTGGCACTGCCTTACCCATTATACTTTGCATGTCAGTTTGACTGAATATCTGTTTTAGGAGATGTCTTCTTCCTTCTACAGCCAACCAAAACACTGGTGACGCACCAAAGCCCTTCTTCCATGAAATGTCAAAGAGGAATGTCTACTAGAAGTGCAATATTATAGCTGTGCTCACACAGAGATGTAATGCGCTGAAAGGCTGATCTTTGACCTTTGAGGTGAAGGCATGTGCGGAGGATGGAACAAAGATGTTCGCAAAAGTCCCAAAGTTCAACATGTGATTTTTCGTTTGGCAGATTTACAGCTTGAGAAAACCGATGAGGTGATAAACGCATGAGGGATAAATCAAGATAAATATTGAAAATATGTTTTTGGAGAAGAACAAGTAATCTGATATGACTGAGAGAGATGTAAAGAATTATGAACCACTGCTGCTGTGCTCTGAGTACTTATTACATTACTTACATTTCCAGGGTCACTGTAACAGCATGTAACCTCTAAAAGCCAGTAACTAGATATATGACTGTTGTGTAGTTAGAAAAACACATTGACATTTCTTTATCTACCATACTTTATTTAAAGCAAAGAATACAACTGGGTTGCATTGGTGATCATCTTGTTCCAAAATGAGGTTGAACAGCCTTGTGGTGCTCTTGTCAGGGTTTGTTTAGATCTTTTAGAGAGTCTCGTCTCATGAGGAATTTTCCCAAACTCATCTGAAAGAACTCCCAGCTGTGCTGTCCTGGGTCAGAGGCCCTGCCCCATATCAGGAGCATTTCAAGACACTGATTTGTGTGTTTGGACATGTTTTAAAAAATGTATAAATATAAAAAGCTAAATGTGAACTTTAAAGCACCTGTGTTGTGTTATCTGTGGAACACAAAAAAATTTGTCATCTTGGCCTCAAGATGACAAAACAAGCATTAAAATAAGCCAAAACAACAAAAAATCAAGATAATTCTCATTTTAATTCACCCTGCCAAAACAGTCTTGAAAAACCTGAGGAAGCCTAGTTTTAAAAGTGCAATTTCTAGAACTGGAAATGTCATATGTAAATTCATAAAATTGTAAAAACATCATGGGATGTTTTTTTTAATAATGAATATACCATTTTTACTTAAAAAAAATAATTTATGCTGTAGAAATTGGAGGAAATTTTTTTTAATATCCAGTAAATCACGAATAACAGGAAAAGTAATGGGGCCTTCAAATATTGTTGTGGAGAATGAATAGCTTTGAGGTCAAAAAGGTTAAAATGCTTGGTCTGTATTCCCTACCACATTAAGTTCCCAACTAACACAAATAAGCACCACACGAGCAAAGCCAAGATTATCATGTGATTTAGCTGGGGGGGGGTTATATGTGAAACTGAATACAAAAGTATACCTAAGTATTAGCACAAAAAGGCCATGCTGATTTCATTCTTCTCTGTGAAGACTATTAGACAATGGTTACTGAAGTTGGTTAACTAAACCAAACAGCTATTTGTCTGTGGTTTATCAGTGTGATAATCCCAGAAATTCAGTGTGCAATTGGCCAGTGACTCAGTCAACATTGGCATTTGCCAACAAAACACCTCTTATGGAGTTGTTTATCAATCTCCTCTGCTCTTGAATTCATCCCAGCGCATGGCATATTTCTAGTACAGTTGTCTTTGTTTGTCAATTTCTCGCACTCATGAGAAATTATGAAACAAAATGGGGACAGAAGGGATTTTTATTTTTTTGTGGTTATTTTTTTGCAGGGTAACATTTAGTAACTTCGTTTGTTTTTGAAAATGCGGAGGTTTCATACAGACAGTCACAACCACATAATTTGCCTTGATCAGCAAACGTGCCATATTATTGTATATTCTCACTTGCCATCAGTGTTGTTGTTGTTTTTTTGTTAATCAACTAAAATTAAAACTATTGAAATTTGTTTTCAGTATTTGAAATAAAACTGAGATAAAATATAAATATTAGATGGGAAAAAATACATTTAAAAAATGAGAAATGTTGCCTTGGCAACTAATATATATATATATAATTATTAAATATATAAAAATATATTTAATTATTCCTTTTAAAAAAAGAACACTCAATCTCTGGAAATGTTGTAGCATTTAATGTCTTAGATTAGAAACATCTATTTGCAGCTGTGTGCACCGACATTTCCATATAATGTTTATGGAGATTATCTATTTGTTGATGATGGTCTGTATTGGTTTGATTTATTTTTTTTAAAAAAGGTTTGCATTTCTTTTTTTCTCTTTCTTTTTTTCTTTTTCCTGACATATAAAATGTATTACCTCAGTTCCAAAATGAGACAGGATGTCTCATAAGCGGGAAAACAAGAAACAAAACAGATCAACACAACCACAAAACCCCCCACCCTCAACCCTCCCCAAAAGCCACACACACAAAATAAATCAAATAAATAAAACCATGACATCACATGGTCTTCCCAAAAAGACTCTAATGAGAAGGTCCAGGCTTTACAGTTACATTCTCAATTGTACCCGGGATAGAGTTTGTGAGTATTTGTCTCCCCCTAATGCATTTACAATGAGTAGCACATGTTAACCTTTGATTACCAAAGTTTAAAGGTGAAGTTTAAAAGACTTTTTGTCAAAATACATTCTCTTTACCCAGTTTATTGTTCAATCACTACTATAGATATTCCATTCATGGGTCTATCTCCCCCAAAAGTGTAAACAACACACTCCCAGATACCATCAAAACCAGGGGTCACCAAATTCGGTCCTGGAGGGCCGGTGTCCTGCAGAGTTTAGCTCCTACTCCAATTAAACACACCTGAACCAGCTAATTAAGGGCTTACTAGGCATACTAGAAACTTCCAGGCAGGTGTGTTGAGGCAAATTGGAGCTTAACTCTGCAGGACACCGGCCCTCCAGGACCGAGTTTGGAGACCCCTGATCAAAACATTTAGAGCGGTCAGATCAGATATGTCAATGGCGAGAGTTTGGGTGTAGCTACTGAGGTAAGCTGAGCCAGAGGGTGTTTACCCAGTGTGGGACCCGGGCTGACATGGGAATAGAAATCCAAATTTGGTTACAATCCAAAATCCGAAAACGTACCAAAATACACAGAGATAGACAATGGGGTAAAACAAGCGTAAGTGCAGGCGGTGCTTTTACAAGGCAAAGGATTTGGTTGGAATGTTTGAATTTCGATCAAGACACTGAACTTGTGGAGTTTCTTCTCGACAGGTAAGCTAAACTCCAGTTTTTTCCACACATTAGCTCTTTACTGTCGTTTGGTGCACATGTCAGCTCTTTACTGTCAAACCCCATATAAAATAGTAAGATACTGTAAAGATAATAATTATCATATAAGGGTATATGAATATGAGGGACATTTGTAAAGCTTGTTTGAAAAGATGCTTTATTTGTGTAGTTCCACTAGGTGACAGTAGAATGCGCAGAAACAGCATACTTCACATTTAAAGATGCTGTAAGGATTTATTTTCCTTTGTGTATTATAACAGGCAGTTAAATCTTTTGCAGACAGTTTATACACACTGAACTTTCTCATGAAGAAATTACGTCTTATCAGAGCTGACAGTAAGAAATAATTATTCTAGCATATTCCTTTAGCTTAGTTGGTTATCATCTGCTTGTCATTCCAGAACACACAGTTATGAGTAACCCAAATTAGCTTCTTTCCACATAAAGTTATTTGTGTAAAGTACAAGCAGTCTGACATTACGATATCGGTGGTTGCATATGTATTTGCTCTCTTTTCCAAGTATTTAGAAGGGAAAACAGGATGCAATGGAAATCTGTCTCTGTGAGTGGGCCGGGAGCAATATCCCTGTGGGCAGAATGGGGGAATCTTGTTCAGCCATGGCCAAGTCTTGAACTTCTCTTCTCGGCATGGGTGAAGGTCACACAAGGGCACTGTCCTGTATGTCTTGGCCAAATGTACAAACCAACCCACTCATGCCTAGATAGTGTTATCTGTGGAACACAAAAAAATTTGTCATCTTGGCCTCAAGATGACAAAACAAGCATTAAAATAAGCCAAAACAACAAAAAATCAAGATAATTCTCATTTTAATTCACCCTGCCAAAACAGTCTTGAAAAACCTGAGGAAGCCTAGTTTTAAAAGTGCAATTTCTAGAACTGGAAATGTCATATGTAAATTCATAAAATTGTAAAAACATCATGGGATGTTTTTTTTTTATAATGAATATACATTTTTACTTAAAAAAAATAATTTATGCTGTAGAAATTGGAGGAAATTTTTTTTAATATCCAGTAAATCACGAATAACAGGAAAAGTAATGGGGCCTTCAAATATTGTTGTGGAGAATGAATAGCTTTGAGGTCAAAAAGGTTAAAATGCTTGGTCTGTATTCCCTACCACATTAAGTTCCCAACAAGCACAAATAAGCACCACACGAGCAAAGCCAAGATTATCATGTGATTTGATTTGTGTGTTTGGACATGTTTTAAAAAATGTATAAATATAAAAAGCTAAATGTGAACTTTAAAGCACCTGTGTTGTGTTATCTGTGGAACACAAAAAAATTTGTCATCTTGGCCTCAAGATGACAAAACAAGCATTAAAATAAGCCAAAACAACAAAAAATCATTTTAATTCACCCTGCCAAAACAGTCTTGAAAAACCTGAGGAAGCCTAATTTTAAAAGTGCAATTTCTAGAACTGGAAATGTCATATGTAAATTCATAAAATTGTAAAAACATCATGGGATGTTTTTTTTAATAATGAATATACATTTTTACTTAAAAAAAATAATTTATGCTGTAGAAATTGGAGGAATTTTTTTTTTTTTAATATCCAGTAAATCACGAATAACTGGAAAAGTAATGGGGCCTTCAAATATTGTTGTGGAGAATGAATAGCTTTGAGGTCAAAAAGGTTAAAATGCTTGGTCTGTATTCCCTACCACATTAAGTTCCCAACTAACACAAATAAGCACCACACGAGCAAAGCCAAGATTATCATGTGATTTAGCTGGGGGGGGGTTATATGTGAAACTGAATACAAAAGTATACCTAAGTATTAGCACAAAAAGGCCATGCTGATTTCATTCTTCTCTGTGAAGACTATTAGACAATGGTTACTGAAGTTGGTTAACTAAACCAAACAGCTATTTGTCTGTGGTTTATCAGTGTGATAATCCCAGAAATTCAGTGTGCAATTGGCCAGTGACTCAGTCAACATTGACATTTGCCAACAAAACACCTCTTATGGAGTTGTTTATCAATCTCCTCTGCTCTTGAATTCATCCCAGCGCATGGCATATTTCTAGTACAGTTGTCTTTGTTTGTCAATTTCTCGCACTCATGAGAAATGATGAAACAAAATGGGGACAGAAGGGATTTTTATTTTTTTGTGGTTATTTTTTTGCAGGGTAACATTTAGTAACTTCGTTTGTTTTTGAAAATGCGGAGGTTTCATACAGACAGTCACAACCACATAATTTGCCTTGATCAGCAAACGTGCCATATTATTGTATATTCTCACTTGCCATCAGTGTTGTTGTTGTTTTTTTGTTAATCAACTAAAATTAAAACTATTGAAATTTGTTTTCAGTATTTGAAATAAAACTGAGATAAAATATAAATATTAGATGGGAAAAAATACATTTAAAAAATGAGAAATGTTGCCTTGGCAACTAATATATATATATATAATTATTAAATATATAAAAATATATTTAATTATTGTATATATAATTATTAAAACTTAATATAAAAATAAAATGGAAACTAAAAATATATATTTTTAAATTAATGTTTTATATTATTAATATATATATTATTATTATTATATAATATAATAAAATATAAAAAAATTATGAAAACTATCATATTTTTGTAAATAATACTAAAATAACAATGCTCGCAGTATTATGGGTTACTGTAGAGGTTTCCTTTCTTTTATATTCATCCAGTTATTTGTCAGAGGGATTATACCAATTTACATTTCTATCATCAGCTACTCTTACGCAGCAATGTACATTATTTATTTAAAGTTTCAAGATATCGTTGTCTTTTCTGGAATGCCATCTATATTGAGTTTCCTTCTTACAATGGATGATAAGTTTAGGTTCACAGGGTTTTGATAAGAATGAGACTGAAAGGTTTGTTTCTCATAGCTGTGCAGGTCCTTGCGCAACTGATAACAATGATGTACTGCATCCAATTAATGAAAAATGACATTCCTAAAACAGCACAGGGTTTCTGACAGCAGATATTATGCAAGTAGATAAGGAAGGGGTTGAGGAAAGTCAAAAATACAGACAGTACTCTTTAGAAAGGTACACATTCCTGTTTGCCTAGGCCTTTTATCAGCTTCTTGTATCCTGTGTGAAGAGAAAAATTGCCTGTGAGCATGACAGGATATGTAGGGTTTTTTTAGACAGAGCTATTTCATCAAAAGTGACTGATTCAGTGGCTGTGCTTATGTTTGATACCGAGGACTGTCAGAAAAATCACGATCAGTTTTTATTTAATTTGTGTATAAATTATTTATTCTAACAAAGCAGTTGTAGGCTACACCATATTCGTGACTTTAAATGGGAGTGTTAAAAGACCTGTTGGAATGTACTTTATCTGTTTTTGTGAAGAAATATATCAACTGCTCTCATAACAAGAGGTTTTGGGACGGCAAATGATTTCACATGTAACAGCGCTTCTTAGTGGCTCGTCTCCTTAACTGCCTCTTATGTGGTTCCATGACTGAAGCCATGAAGCCGCTTATTTTATTGCTGCAAGATATCCTGACATCTGGTTTTGATGTTACAGGCTGCTCATTTGTGAGTAAGATCAAAAGGGTCAGGGTTTATTTTTTAACAAGGTCTTTAAACAATTAGTATTGGAGAAGTTTTGACAAAAAAAATCTAAAATTTCTGGCAGCTCAATGTACACCAGCTCTCCAAAGATCAAAGCTAATAGTGCGTCCACAGGGACACTACAAAATGTGAACTTTAAGCTGTAGGACCAGGATGGAAAGCAGTTTCATTACAGTGATCATTATTTATAAGACCACATAGGTGAGAATTCTAATTTTAGTCATCACCATATATTATATTATATTATATTATATTATATTATATTATATTATATACACTCACACACACATATAGCACTTTTGCACACTTTTAAAAGTCATCCTTGCAGTCAAATGTTTTGTCATGTAATTTAAAATTAGCTTCATACAGCAGTTTCTGAAGAAGGCAATAAATAATAATATTCAAAAGTTTTATTTTATGTAAAATAATTTGTATTAATTTATAAAAAATAATATCCAGTATTATTCAATATTACTGAAAGTAATTTTAAAGGTGAGATAATAGAACATTAATATACATGTTATCACTTTTTACAATGTGTATATAAAATAATCACAACAACTATTATAAGTAGAAGTAGAAGTGATCAATTTTAGTATTTATGTGAATAGATGTACATATTAATATTTATATATATATATTGCATTTATATACAGATGAGAAATAATTGATATTTGAGTACCCGGTAAACGTGGGGTTGAAAGGGAAAAATACGATGTTCTCATCAACCTGACCTCCCTCTGCGGTTCTATTTGGAGCTCTGTGGTTTCATATCTTGCTTTTGCAAAAACCCACACCTGCTTATGCATGAGTCGGAGATGGCTGAAGCCTCAACTTTAATCATATCTATCTATCTATCTATTGATATATCAGTCTACATAAATAGATAGATTCTCAATCTTTTTGCATGTACATTTTGTCAGACAAGAAGCCTTGTATTGTAAACTACATTTTAAAGTCCGTTTTAAATACAACAGAAAATCCAGCAGGGCCCATTTACAAACTGGTAACTATTATTATTTCCAGCTACACAGAAATATATAAAATATTTGTATTTTGTTTTTGTTTTGGTGTGTTGATATTTTATATTCTATTTAGAGTATTTTTCTTCAGAGATTTAATTTCGAAAGTCATTTAAAGGAATTGTTCATCCAAAAATGTAATTGTCGTCATTTACTCACCCTCTTGTCATTCCAAAACTGTATGGCTTTCTGTGAAACACTAAAGAAGATATTTTGAAGAATGTTTCAACTGTTTTTGTCCATACAATGAACAAAACATATACTTGTGTTGTGCTGAAAAAAAAATACACTGAGACATTTGTCAAAATATATTTTGTGTTCCACAGAAGAAATAAAGTCATATAGGCTTGGAACTACATGAAGGTGTTTACATATTTGTG